>NC_045543.1:145304286-145322876 GCF_009769535.1 Thamnophis elegans | reverse complement strand
TTTTGTGCCAAAGTTGGGACTAGAACTCGCCATCTCCTAGTGATTGGCTCAAAGTCACCCAGCTGGTTTCCATGCCTAAGGTGGGACTAGAACTCACTATCTCCTGCTTTCCAGCCTGGTGCCTTAACCACTACACCAAACCACTCTATACCCAAGTATGAAGAGATGATACATCACTGCATGGACAATTATTTCCTGAAGCTGACATTTAGAAGGATGCTGTTCTCACCTGCAGATAACCAATGTTCCGAGCTTCCATGAATTCATTCCTTCCTATTCTAAGGCCAGGTGACCTTAGGAAAAGGTGCCACTACTTTAAGGAGATGCAACATAATGGCACATGAGTTCATTGCGTATGTCGAAGGACAGTGTATTCTTTTTGGATCTAAGAGAAGGAAAACATGTCAGAGTTTGTTGCATAAATTGAAATCCAGAAAGCACACACACATAACTGATTCAGCTGGATTCATTAACTTAACAGAATAGTGAATGAATGTACAATACCAATAGGTGGTTCTTCCAAGTAAACACATGGGAGGAGAGTTACAGGCAAACACAAGCAGCTAGTTTCATTTCAGCAGACAAGCCCAGACAAAATATTAGTTTCCTTGTCAGAGCAGCAGACCGCTTAAGTTTCTGTTTCAATTCTTTGTACTGACTCAAATCTGTTTAAGCTCCCATTGGCTGTGCTCTGATCCCTCTCCTTCGTCCAGGAACAAAAGCCAAGACAAACGTAAATGAGAATGTTTTTAATAAGTCCAGACTCTTGGTGGCTGAAAGCCCAAATCAACAAAGAGATAAGAACTTTGGCAGCAAGTCCTACAAACCTTGGCAGCAATCCAGCCTGCCAACTTTGTTTCTCGTTAGTCCTTAATGTTGACTTCTGCAAGAAGGATGTGGCACAAGCAGTCTCTTATTATAATCTGGAGAGGAGCTTAATGAGCATCAGCTGAGCGTAATTACCTCCTGTAATTATGTAGTTGTTCTTGACTCCGAGTAGCCCTTCGATGGCGTGCATCCCGGAACAACTCACAGGTGGTTTCTGGATCACTCACTCTTGTCTCCTCCCCACTGATCCAAGGCTCAGGCATCACCTGGTGGCCAACCAGTCTCTCTGCGCCCTGCTCGGAATTGGAACCCTGTCCAGGGTCCTCCACCTCCTCCAGAGCTGACTCATAAGGCCCCTCGCTGTCGGAGTCTGGTGGCAGCTCCAACGGCTCCTGCCAGGCCACAACAGGCTGACTTAGTTGCTATGCCTATTCATTGGCTGACTTTGTTCCCATGTCTCTCCCAGTCATGAATATTTTAACAAAACATCAATGGAGATTTATTTTATTTTATTTTTAAAAGGAAGCTTTATTCTTCCATTGCACATGTGATTTAAGTACTGTGAATGAATATATACAGCAAATGTTTGATTGGGCCAAACCCAAAGATCTTGAATTGACCAACATGGACCTTTGAGAGGTTAAATACAATGCATTATAACCAACAGTAGAAATGTAGATGTGGAAATAATGATCCATCTTGTCTGTAATTAGAAAGACAGTTCACTCATCAATTGAGCCCAGATAGGTTTATTTTATACGTTCTGACATTTCCTTGGCATCGCCCAAAATACAAAATTTCTTTGAGGCTTTTGTCCAAACATCTGTAATTGACCCTGGATACAAACACTAATTGTCAGTTGCTCTTGGCTATTCCTTGTATCGATTTTATTTATTGCCTTGTGGCTTGCTCATTGTTTTCCGAAACGCTCAACGTGTCAAAATTGGTTATTCTAATCCTGATGATTCTACTCTTTAAGAGCCTGGAGACTAAAACATATGAAGAACAGTTCCAGGAATGATATGAAACTATATGGGTTTGTGGAAATACCATCCCCAAGAAAACATAAATTGAGATTTGAAAGAGACACCTATAACAATAGAAAAAGAAAGGGAGGGAAGAAGGAAGGAGAGGAGAGGAGGAAGGAAGTAGAGAAGGGAGGGAAGAAGGAAGGGAAAGGAGAGGAGGGTGGAAGGGAGAGAAAGAGAAGGAGAGATAGTAGGAAAGGAAGAGGAAGAGTGGAGGAGAGGTAAGGGAAGAAGAAAGAGGTAAGGAGAGGTGGATGGAAAGGAGAGAAAGAGAAGGAGAGGAGGGTGGAAGGGAGAAAAAGGGATGGAGAGAGGGAGGGAAGGGGAAGAGAGATGGTAAGAGTAGGGGAGAGGTAAGGGAAGAAAGTAGGTGAAGGAGAGGAGGAAGGAAGGAAGTAGAGAAGGAAGGGAGAGAGAAAAGAAAAGAAAGAGAAAATAAGGTGGTGTCACAACAGGCGCTAGGGATGGTAAACAAAACAATCCAAACTTTATCTTATAACCTTTTAAATGTAATAACAAAGGTATAAGAATGGCAAAGAAAAAGAATAACCATGTGAACGTATACCTAGAATTGTATGTAAGAGAATAAATGATAGTAAGAATATAAAGCACAATATAGGTAAACAATATTTGGTTATAAATAGCTAAGTATAAATAAATATAGAATTGTACATAAAAATGGATAACGAATAATGAGACCATGAATGCAAGATAGAAATGTATAGAAGGGAAAACGCTAACTGCAAAGAAACCGATACGGAACTGCTGTATGATATACAATGGAACTTCTTGTTCCTATGTTGTTTTAAGTCATGTGTTTGTTTTTGTTGATGTGTTTATGTGTTTAAAATATTTTTTTTAAAAAAAGAACAGTTCCAGGAATTGGTTACAGCCAATCCAGTAAAAAGGACTAGAGGTGATATGATAGCAGTCTTCCAATATTTTAGGGGCTGCTACAGAGAAGAGGGGAGGTGGATCAACCTATTATCTAAAGCATCCGAGAACAGAACAAGAAGCCATAGATGAAAACTAATCAAGGAGAGAAGCAACTTAGAACTAACAAGGAATTTCCAGATGGTGAGAACAATTAATCAGTGGAACAGATTACTTCCAGAAGTTGTGAACGCTCCAACACTGGAAGTTTTAAAGAAGTGATTGGACAACAACTTGTCTGTAATGGTAGAGGATCTCCTGCTTGAGCAGGAGATTGGACTAGAAGATCTCCAAAGTCTCTTCCAACTCTGCTATTCTGTTATTTTGGTCTGCTCTTGTCACTAAAGGCAAAAAAGAACGCCTTCTCTCCAAAAAAAGGAAAGTTAGAAGCAAGATTAAACATTTCTATGTCTGAGACTCAACAGTGAGAACAACTATTCAGTGGCATGGCTCGCTTCCAGAGGTTGTAGGTGTTCCATCAGTGGAGGCTTTTAAGAAGAGACTGGATAGCCATTTGCCTGAAATAGTACAGGGCAGTAGTGGCAAACCTATGACATGCCAGAGGGGGCGCTCAGAACCCTTTCTGTGGGCATGTGCACCATCACTGTGCTAATACCTATAGCAGCAGCAGAGCAACAACTGTACTAAGAGCCAGTTGGTGAAGAAGAAATCTCCTCCAGAGCAAGAGAGCCCCGGCTGTGAAAGAAGTGGGCAGTTCACACTGCCCGCTGTCTCCAGCTCGACTTCCACTTCTTTGTTCAGCTCCAATTCTGCAAATTTGGATACTGCAAAATCCCCATTCTCACTCCACTCCAGGGGAAAGATACTGCAAAATCCCCATTCTTTCCCCACTCTGGGGCCAGCCTGAGGTGGCATTTGCCGGTTCTCCGAACTACTCAAAATTTCCACTACCGGTTCTCCAGAACCTGTCATAACCTGCTGAATTTCACCCCTGGTATATGGTCTCCTGTTTGAGCAGGGGGTTGGACTGGAAGAACTCCAAGGTCCCTCCCAACTCCATTATTCTGCATTCAGTGCAAATTTCATTTCATTCTAGTAACAATCGCTGATTTTTGAACTGGAATGTCCCAAGGTTCTCTAAATATGAAGATGTTGCCGTTTTGACAATTCTACGTCATTGTTCACATTAGACGGGGCTGATAGAAGTTGAAATCCAAAACATATACTATAGAGCATGAAATTACCTGCCTTTCTTTGATACAATTGTCTGGCCTCTCAGCTGTGGTACAGGGTTAATTGAAATTGTGAAGCTTTGTTTTGTAAATGGATCTCTTCTCTTGTTAGAGACCTTCGAAATTTTGCTTCTTGGCTTTCATTCTCAAAGTTAGAGCTCTTTTTTTTTGCTTCAGAAATTCAAAGCAGTTTACAGAAGAAATTCTTTCCCTCTATAATATATGCATATTTGATCTCCATCATTGTTTAACAGGAACTACAGTGCTAAAAATTCTAATGGACATTTCATTATGAGGTCATCCCAGCCTTTTCACGACTTCTTGCTAGTCACGGATCAGAATTATTTTTCACTTCTCTTCCTAATTCCAGGATGCTGTGATTCAGTAGACCCGGCCAAACTCATTGCGACCATTTCAAACAAGACGCCGTTCAGTGGGAGGCATTTTAGCAGCAACTTTTCTCTCATTTTTGCAAGTAATGAGGTTACTGCAAAATTTACCAATCCCAAAGAAAATGAAATGTCAAGAAATGACATCTTCATTATTTATCCAAATCTCTCTCTCATCTATCTATCCATTTATTATCTACTATATTTCTCCCTCCCTCCCTCCCTCTCTAGCGATCTATCATCTATCTATATCTAATACCTATCTATCTATCTATGTCTGTCTGTCTATATATCTATCCATCTATCTAAATATGTCATCTATATCTATCTAACATCTATCTGTCTGTCTGCCTATCTATCCATCAATCCACCTAGCCCTATCAAACTATCTATCCATCCATCCATCTATTCATTCATATCTCTCTCTCCATTCCATCGATCTATCCATCCACCCATTCATCTATACATCGATCCATCTATCCATATCTCTCTCCATCCATCCATCCATCCATCCATCTATCCATCCATCCATCTATTTAAGCATATCTATATCTATCTAACATCTATCTGTCTGTTGTCTGCCTATCTATCTATCCATCAAACCATCTAGCCCTATCCATCCATCAATCCATCCATCGATCCATCCATCGATCCATTCCATCCATCTATCCATCTATCAATCTATCTAAACATATCATCTATATCTATCTAACGTCTGTCTGTCTGTCTGCCTGTCTGTCTGCCTGCCTGCCTGCCTGCCTATCTCTCTCTCTCTCTCTCTCTCTCTCTCTCTCTCTCTCTCTCTCTCTATCTCTATCTCTATCTCTATCTATCTCTCTAATCTATCTATCTATCTCTATCTCTATCTCTATCTCTATCTCTATCATTATCTCTATCTCTATCTCTATCTCTATCTCTATCTCTATCTCTATCTCTATCTCTATCTATATCTATATCTATATCTATATCTATATCTATATCTATATCTATATCTATATCTATATCTATCTATCTCTATCTCTATCTATCTATCTATCTATCTATCTATCTATCTATCTATCTATATCTCTATATCTCTATATCTCTATATCTATCTATCTATATCTATATCTATATCTATATCTATCTCTATCTCTATCTCTATCTCTATCTCTATCTCTATCTCTATCTCTATCTCTATCTCTATCTCTATCTCTATCTCTATCTCTATCTCTATCTCTATCTCTATCTATCTCTATATGTATGTATGTATGTATGTATGTATGTATGTATGTATGTATGTATGTATGTATATACTGGTGTTGTTGTATTCTGGTCTTTTCCCGTGTAAGATTGACACGGGAATCTTACACGGGAAAAGACCCGAATACAACAAGACCAGCATACCTACACCCGTGAAAATCTACAGACAGATAGATAAATAGATAGATAGATAGATAGATAGATAGATAGATAGATAGATAGAGATAGAGATAGAGATAGAGATAGAGATAGAGATAGAGATAGAGATAGAGATAGAGATAGAGATAGAGATAGAGATAGAGATAGATACACACACAAACACACACACACATCATCATCTCTCTCTCTCTCTCTCTCTCTCTCTCTCTCTCTCTCTCTCTCTTTCTATTTCAGATCCATTTCTTCTTACAATTCCTCCGGGTTCCCCCCCCCTCTTCTTCCCTAGAATTGTTGGGACCACTTCAGACAAACCAGAATTTATTACCATGATTTACTAACAAAATTATTTGCATGACTTCTGTCAATGCTATTTGCATACCATTATTATGAAAGCTGCTTATTTGGAGAGCAGAGATTATATACGAGAGTTTATAACAAGCGTGCCTTGTTATTTAGACTTGATTTTTCCTATGCAAAGGCAATGGATGCAAGCCCTGGAGACTGGCAGTCCATTTTTTTTTTAATCGCACTGAAGCAATTGTTGTATATCTGCAGGAGAAAAAAATAAGGACAATATTTTTTTGTCCTTCTTGACCCCAAAGCTAAAATTCTGCTCAAGTGAAAACAATTATCGGGCAGTGGACAGATATGGATATGAAACCACAATTCGTCTTTCTCACTTGCTTCAAATTTTGATGTTGTTATTCCTTTTTTTTTTCTTTTCCAAACGACAGATGGCTGGAACTGTGAGAGCAGGACACTCTTCACAGACACACACAGACACAAACACACACACCATCTCACTTGAGCTCCTGAAAGAACTTTGCTCCCCCAAAGCCCCTAGATAGATAGATAGATAGATAGATAGATAGATAGATAGATAGATAGATAGATAGATAGATAGATAGATAGATAGACAGACAGACAGACAGACAGACAGACAGACAGACAGACAGACAGACAGATGGCTTTATACATTCATACATACATGCATGCATGCATGCATGCATGCATACATACATACTCCTTGGCTCAGCTGATACAGGAGGAGAGCTTGTGGCTTAGAGGTTATATTAAACTGCCTAACATGTAATAACAGCCTAGGTTCGAATCCCAGTAAGGGTATGTGTATGTGTATGTGTATGTGTGTGTGTGTATGTATGTATGTGTATGTATGTATGTATGTGTGTATGTATGTGTGTATATATATATATATACACACACATATGTGTATATATATATACACACATATATTTTTTTACTGTTGCCTTTTTGTTACATTTGTTATATTTATGCTGATAAATAAATAAAGGGAGATGCTGATAAATAAATAGCTTGAAATAGATCTATACTAGTCTCCCTTTATTTATTTATCAGCATAAATATAACAAATGTAACAAAAAGGCAACAGTAAAAAAATATTGGGTTTATGTCTGGATGGTCTCTTGTGACGAGCCGAAGGACAGAGAATGGAAGTGTGACCTTCCTCCCATATTTGGGCATACCAGGGGTTGTGACTTTAAATATATACCTTTCACCCTGGCCTGGCTGATAAGGAGTCGAGCCCTGTAGCTCAATGGTTAACACATCTGCCTAAGAGGCAATAGAGCACAGGTTCGATTCCCAGCAAGGGTATGACTAGCTGATGAGAACTAAATAGCTTGAAATAGATCTATACTAGTCTCCCTTTATTTATTTATCAGCACAAATAAACACACACACACACAAACACACACCCCTGGTATGCCCCAATTATGGGAGGAATTGGGAAAACAGCAACTCGCATTGGGAAAACAGCAACTCTCACCAGCCCCCCCATGAGGGAGGGGTGCTGGTGATTTATTTTGAAGAGAGTATTGGGATAATGTCAGCATTCCAGGTATCATGTAGAATTAAATCAGAATCAAAGGCAAAACTATCCTTAAAGTTCCAATTTAATAAAGCGGACATCTTAGCACATCTGTGTTAATCCCAATACTGGAAATGATATCAAAATTCCATCCAGTTAAAAGTTCATGATCTTGTCCCCACACCCACAATCCATCACATGCTCCAATCTTCTTCTTCCACGCTGGCATCCACACCCAGCTTCTTCCGGTCAGGTGTACTGGTACGGAGACAAAGGATGACCTTGGCTTCTAGTAAAGAATGAAAACAATACATTCCACAATCTCACTCCTGTCTATTCCCCCCTCCCATCGACTATACTAATGAAACAGCATAATGAAATAAGAGAAAGTGTGGCAGGCCAAAATTCTAAAAGGAATATAATTGCAGGGCTGACAAAGAGATTGGATAACAATTTGTCTGAAATGGTATAGGGTTTCCTGCCTAAGCAGGGGAGTTGGACTAGAAGACCTCCAAGGTCCCTTCCAACTCTGTTCTATTCTGTTCTGTTCTGCGCCAAGGTGGCGCAGTGGTTAAATGCAGCACTGCAGGCTACTGCTAGATCAGCAGGTCAGCGGTTCAAATCTCACCGGCTCAGGGTTGACTCAGCCTTCCATCCTTCCGAGGTGGGTGAAATGAGGACACGGATTGTTGGGGGCAATATGCTGACTCTCTGTAAACCGCTTAGAGAGGCCTGAAAGGCCTATGAAGCGGTATATAAGTCTACTGCTATTGCTATTGCTATATTGTTCTACTCTACTCTACTCTACTCTACTCTACTCTACACTACACTACACTACACTACACTACACTACACTACACTCTACTCTACTCTACTCTACTCTACTCTACTCTACTCTACTCTACTCTACTCTACTCTACTCTACACAACCAAGGATTGTATTAGCATTCTTGGCTGCCGCCACATACTGCTGGTTGGTGGTTGGTGTTTAAGTGATCGTCCACTAGGACTCCAAGGTCCCTCTTATTTTCAGCCTTTCTGGTGTTATTAGCCTTGTACTCATTACTCTCTGAACAACAATGAGTTGGATTCAATCCTGCCTATGTTCAGACCCTGATTACATTTTCACTGTGATTTTTCCATTCATACCTACCACCTAGAAGATGAGAAAAAGAGAGCATGAAAAGAAAAAAATAAAATAAAAGGACAGGAAAGTCATGAAACAATTCTTCCTATATATCGTATTTTTCAGAGTATAAGATGCACCGGAATATAAGATGCACCAAGGTTTTGAAGAGGCAAATTTAAAAGGAAAAGTTTTTGCACTCTGCATACCTCCCCAAAATAGTCCGTTTTTCACTAAAATGGGCCTTTTTTTCCCCAAAAAGAGAGGCATGAATAGCCTTTAGGAGGCTTGTAGAGTGCTTCTGTGGGGTGGGGGGGTTGAACAAAAAAGGCCCATTTTTCATGAAAATGGACCTGCTTTTTTGTCAAAATTGCATGCATAGCCTTTAGGAGGTTTATAGAATGCTCCTGGGGGCTGGGGGGAATTCAGCAAAAAAAACAACAACACCAGCCTATTTTTTGTTCATTTCTGACCTCCCCAGCCCCCAGGAGCACTCTGCAAGGTTCCTAAAAGCTATGCATGGCCATTTTGGTGAAGGGGGTGGGGTTTCAGGAGGCCAAAAATGCTGTATTCAGTGTATAAGATGCACCCAGAATTTTCAGCCTCTTTATACTCTGAAAAATACGGTATATACAGTATATATATATAAAAAATACTCTCTCCTTCTTTCAAATAGGACAGTGCAGAATTTTTGGTTCCACTTTGGAAAATTAGATTAGGTCGTTCAGAACTTCAAAATCTGTGGAGAGACTTAGATGGGGAGAAGTCTGAAGGACAATTTTGGGAAAGATTATCAGAGCTGCCGAGTTCGAATTGGTTGTCTCTAAAGAAATAAAGAAATAAGTGGAACCTTCAACCATTTTTTTTCTCTCTCTCTAGCTTAGGACAAGCTCCTTTTTGTAGAAATATAGCCTTTTTGATTCTTTCCTTCTTTCCTTCTTTTATTTTTTATTTTTGGAGGTGTGAGAACCACAGGTTAATGTCTGTTTCAATCAAATTAATCTGGCATGCAGAAAGCATCTAGATGATTGCTATAAAAGGGTGTAAAGAAATATTCCTCTGGAGTGCCTATTATTAATTAGTTAATTAGCCACCAGGGCATATGTGCTTCCATCACTTGATGAGAACAATCTGTGAGATTCTGAACTCATTGACCTCCAATGGGATAGATGACTCCAGGTCAATAGCCTGTTTGCTGCAAGCCAGACAGCCATCCATAACTATTTTTAACAGATGAGTTTTCCAGCAACTATTAAGAATGTCTATTACACACACCTTTGATGTCAAGAACATGCTTGTGCCACCGATTAATCATTAGACAATCCTGGAAAGAACTGTGTGAAGAAAATGCTTAATGGCTTAATCCCCAAACTTGTTGATCCCTTGCACAGATAAGGTTGTGAGTGCTAATGCAGGCTTGTGAGCTATCTTCTTGTACAGCAGAAGCAGAAGACTCGTGCGTGTACGTGTGTGTGTGTGTGTGTTGGTGGAAATGACTCAGAGTAGTGACCCATCTTTGTCTTACTGGTCTTCAATGATAAGGTAAGGAAAGCATAAAGTTGGACAAGTATTTCCATCCCATGCACCATCAATGGTTATATGACCATCAATGGACTCTTGTTCTGTTCATTGGTCATCACTGGACTCACTGACTCTCTGTGTCAACTTGTAAAGCATTACCATAACTATGTCCATTGGACACTCTGTCCATTGGACATCAATAGACTCACTAACGCTCTGTCCATTGGACATCAATAGACTCACTAATGCTCTGTCCATTGGTCATCAATGGACTCTCTGATTCTCTGTGTCAACTTGTAAAGCATTACCATGACTATGTCCATTGGACACACTGTCCATTGGACACTCTGTCCATTGGACATCAATGGACTCTCTGACACTCTGTCCATTGGACATCAGTGAGCTCTCTGACTCTCTGTCCTTTGGTCATCAATAGGCTCACTGACATTCTGTCTATTGGTCATCACTGGACTCTCTGACTCTCTGTGTCAACTTGTAAAGCATTACCATGACTATGTCCATTGGACACACTGTCCATTGGCCATCAATGGACTCACTAACTCTCTGTCCATTGGCCATCAATGGACTCTCTAGCTCTGTCCATTGGACATCAGTGGGCTCTCTGACTCTCTGTCCATTGGACATCAATGGAGTCTCGAGAAAGCCAAATCACATATGGACCTTGTCCAGACCTATGGAGAAGCTATATTATCCTCCAACTGTGCACTCTGAGGCAAGCAGCTGGAATGCATATTTCAGATGCAAATAAAATGATTATAAGTAATAGCATTATATGCCAAGTATAGCATTAAATGAATATACATTTCTATACATAAATAGAAATAAAATGAACACACACAGACATAAACATATATTCATTCTCAAGTGTGAGTGTATGTATCTATGGATGGATGGATGGATGGACAGATGATAAAAGAAAGAAAGAAAGAAAGAAAGAAAGAAAGAAAGAAAGATAGATAGATAGATAGATAGATAGATAGATAGATAGATAATTGGTATATGAGTAAATGGACAGATGGATGGATAGATGGATGGATGGATGGATGGATGGTATATGGGTAAATGGACAGATAGATGGATGGATAGATATGTGGGCAAAGAGCAATAGACAGATAGATGTTAGATAGGTGGAGATAGATGGATAGAGATAGACGATAGACAGACAGACAGACAGACAAACTGATGATGATAGATAGATAGATAGATAGATGATAGATAAATAGATAAATAGATGATAGATAGATAGATAGATAGATAGATAGATAGATAGATAGATGATAGATAGATAGATAGATAGATAGATAGATGATAGATAGATAGATAGATAGATAGATAGATAGATAGATAGATAGACAGACAGACAGACAGACAGACAGACAGACAAACAGACAGACAGACAGATAATAGATAGATAGATAGATAGATAGATAGATAGATAGATAGATAGATAGATGATAGATAAATAGAGAGATAGATAGATAGATAGATAGATAGATAGATGATAGATAGATAGATAGATAGATAGATGATAGATAGATAGATAGATAGATAGATAGATAGATAGATGATAGATAGATAGATAGATAGATAGATATAGATATGTAGATATAAATAAACATGGATATAATATGGACATGCACATATAGTTGAGGAGATACGCAAACACACACACGAACACACAAGTATGTATGTATGTACGTGTGTGTTATTTTTTGTGGGGACACACACACACACACACACACACACTTTACATATACATACTTGAGTCTCCTTCTGAAGCCAGAAAGAGAGAAAGTCAACTATGCAATTAACATTGGTCCTGGAATTGCCCTGAGAAGGTGGTGTCCTTTTCAGGGAAAAGAAATGCAGGCAGAACCTTGAAGACAGAGGAGTAATCAATGTACTGTAAACATATGAATATATACAGATGCAGTGAAAGACTCTTTCCCTTCAATGCAGGCTGAAATGGCAGCTCCTGAAAACACATCAGCCTTGTGCATTCGAGCTTTTGTAAAGGATGGCACCCAACAGAGGCTCACAGGGGGCCAGAGATGCGCACCGCCTCTTCCCCAGTCTTTGCATTGTTTCCTTTGTTATTCCACAGTGCACCATCCTAACACAGGATCAGCTTTCTGGTCATGATGCCTTTTTATATGTGGGTGGGTGGGTGGGTGTATCTATATAATACCAGCTGGGGTTCCTTTGGGAACCTGGTGACTGCATTATTTCCCCATCTTCCAGCTCCTTCATACGAGGTGGCTGTTTCTCCTCCAGCCCCCAAAGGGAGCGCCTGACAGATTCACAGCTGGAAAAGTTCAGATGCAAACCAATAGCTAAGAAGAAATAGTCTTGCAAGGCAGTTGACTTTCCTTTGGTCAACCAGCTCAGTTTTTTGAGCAGACTTTTTATTCTATTCTATTCTATTCTATTCTATTCTATTCTATTCAGATTTTTTTTATTCTATTCCATTCTATTCCATTCTATTCCATTCTATTCCATTCTATTCTGATTTCTTTATTCTATTCTGTTCTATTTCATTCCATTCTATTCTGATTTTTTTATTCTATTTTGTTCTGTTCCATTCCGTTCCATTCCATTCCATTTCATTCCATTCCATTTTATTCCATCCCACTCCATTCAATTCTATTCTGATTTCTTTATTCTATTCTATTCCACTCCACTCCACTCCATTCCATTCTAATTTCTTTATTCTATTATATTCTATTCCATTCCATTCCATTCTAATTTCTTTATTCTATTCTATTCTATTCCACTCCATTCTATTCTATTCTGATTTCTTTATTCTATTCTATTCCACTCCATTCTATTCCATTCTAATTTCTTTATTCTATTATATTCTATTCCATTCCATTCCATTCTAATTTCTTTATTCTATTCTATTCTATTCCACTCCATTCTATTCTATTCTGATTTCTTTATTCTATTCTATTCCACTCCATTCCATTCTAATTTCTTTATTCTATTCTATTCTATTCCATTCTAATTTCTTTATTCTATTCTATTCTATTCTATTCCATTCCATTCCATTCCACTCCACTCCACTCCACTCCACTCCATTCCATTCCATTCCATTCCATTCCATTCCATTCCATTCCATTCCATTCTATTCTGATTTTTTGTATTCTATTCTGTTCTGTTCCATTCCATTCCATTCCATTCTATTCTGATTTCTTTATTCTATTCTATTCTATTCTAATTTCTTTATTCTATTCTATTCTATTCTATTCCATTCCATTCCACTCCACTCCACTCCATTCCATTCCATTCTATTTTGCCTTCATATGTTGGGGAACAGGATTCTCATTGCTCTGTGTCTCCTCAAATACTGGAAAAAATGTTCAGCTGGAACAGTAACCCTCAACCTGTAATATTCATAACAGCTTTTTTCTTTAAAAACCTAATGGAATTCTTCTAACCCTCCAAGGTCAATAGATTCAAGCTTGGGAAGCTGTGCCAGAATAACCGAAAGTGTGGGTTGTTCAGGTTTGAGCACTGTTCACGCATGTCCACTATTATTTGAATGCTCTGGAGAGATAAGGGAGGCTGAAGAAGAGAGTATGAAATGGATTAGTATCAAGCACCCACCCAGGGGGAAAAAAATTGGAAACATGACATAAAAGACTGAGTGCAAAGCTTGGTTTTGAATATATTGGAAGTCTCAGTGACAATTTGGTGCACTGTATGCGAAGCATGCAAAACTCCATGCTTTCCAAAAGAAAGAGGAAAGGGGAGAAAGCAAGAATGATCAGAAAAGGAGAAAGAATGAGAAGGAGCAAAAATGAGAGAGTCAGAGAGGGAGAGAGAGGGGGAGGGAGAGAGAGAGAGAGAATGAAAAGGGAAGGAGTGAAAGAGAAAAAGAGAGTATGAGAGTGAGAGAGGGGGAATTAGAGAGAAAGAGAAAGAATGAGGGAAAGAGAAAGAAAGAACAAAAAAGTGTGTGTGTGAGAGAGAATGAGAGAATGAGAGAAGAAGAAAAAACCAGACAGAGAGACAGAAAGAAGACAGATAGAAAGACAGAAAGGAAGAGAGAGAGAAAGAAAGAGAAAAAGAAAGAGAGAAAGAAAGAAATTGACAGAATAAGTGTGAGAAAGAATTAGAGTGAGAGAGAAAGAGAAAGAGAGATAGGGAGAAAGAGAGAACAAGAAAGAGCAAGAATGAGGAAGAGAGAGGACAAGAAAGAAGACGAAAGAGAGGGAGAATGCCAGAGAAAGCAAGAAAACGAAAGGGAGAGAAAGAGAATGAGAAAGAAAGAATGAGAGAAAGAGAATTAGAGAGAAAGATAAATAGAATGAGGAAGAAAGAAAGAAAACAAAAAAGTACAAATAGAGAAAGAGAATTAGAAAGAAAGATAAATAGAATGAGGAAGAAAAAAAGAAAACAAGAAAGTACAAATAGAGAAAGAGAATGTGAGAGAGAATAAGAGAAAGAGAGAGAGAGAGAAATAAATTGAGTACATATAATAGAGAGAGAGCAAGAGAGAGCAAGAGAGAGAGAGAGAGAGAATGAAAGAGAGAGAGAGAGAGCAAGAAAGAGAGAGCGGCTGTTAATGAAACTTCTGTGACTTGGAGAAATAGGACTTTGCTGTCATTGGAAACAAATTTAAAAGGCATCTGTAGATCCAGAGATGAATGTGGATGGCCCTTCCAATTTCTCCTTCCTATTTGTGTTCAAAGAAATGCTGAGAAACTCTTTTCTCTTTGCTAGAAGGGGGGCAGACTTTGGAGGGGGGGGAGTCTCCAGTAATATCTCAGGGAAGAAACAAACTACAAAAAAATAACAACTCTTTTCTTTAGGCTATAATGTAAGAAGCAGAAGCAGTGGACCAGAACATTGAGTGCAGCAGAACTTATGTGATGGAGAGGTGTCCTGAGACACTGGTGGGGGGTGGTGGTATAGGGTGGGGGATGCCAGCCACAGTTTCAGGAAAGAAAAAGAAAAGAGATGGAGGAGAAATTGTCACTTCTAGGACTAGATGGTCCCCATGATGGTAAGATTTTAGGAAGGTTGTGAAGGCACAATATGAAGCATCAGGGCTGTTGTCCATGATTATGTTTGTGATTCTAAGTTTGTGATTGTCGATTTTTTTTTTTACTCATTTGTTTATTTGTAGTTGTGAGGGGAGGGGAAAATGGAAGGAAGGAAGGAAGGAGAGGAGGAGGAGGAGGAGGACGACGACGACAAGAGAGAGGATGCAGATGAAGAAGGAGGAGGAAAGACAACATAAAAGATACACTACAATAGCATAAAACAACAAGAAAGAGAAGAAGAAGAAGAAGAAGAAGAAGAAGAAGAAGAAGAAGAGAAGGAGGAGGAGGAGGAGGAGGAGGAGGAAGAAGAGGAAGAAGAAGAAGGAGGAGGAGGAGGAGGAGGAAAGACAAGGAAAGATACACTACAATAGCATAAAACAACAGAGGAGGAGGAGGAGGAGGAGGAGGAAAAGAGAAGAAGAAGAAGAAGAAGAAGAAGAAGAAGAAGAAGAAGAAGAAGAAGAAGAAGAAGAAGAAGAAGAAGAAGAAGGAGGAAAGACAACATAAAAGATACACTACAATAGCATAAAACAACAGAATAGGAGGAGGAGGAGGAGGAGGAGGAGGAGGAGGAGGAGGAGGAGGAGGAGGAAAAGAAGAAGAAGAAGAAGAAGCAACAACAGAACAAAAAAGATCCTTATGAACAGAAGAATAATTTAATGCCATCTATTGATGTATGTAATAATTTTACACAACACTGTTCATTTAATCTTTCATTTAATTTAATTTAATTTAATAATGGTGTAACACTCTGAAACAGAGAGGTGGGTCCTGGGGTTAAATTATATTTAAAATATATCCAATATAACAATGCTTCTGTGTGGACAGAACAGGCACACATGCAGAGAGGCAGACAGCATCACGTCGTCTTGAGAACTGAAAAGTTTTTGCCGTTGTGGAGTTTTCATGTCTGAGCAATGCGCTCATTTGATATTTTGAGAAGGCTTTATCTATTTGTTTGACGATTGGCTGGTCCTGAAGATATTGATTCCTGTCACTCTCAGGAGCACCAAGGTTTGACACAAAGTAAATTTATGGAGCAAGGCCCATCTTTTGTTATCTCTTGCTTGGCATTTCAGCTCATCTGGTGTCCAAAATATGTCACGAACTTCGCAAGGCTATCTAACTTCGCTGGATGTGGTGTCAACACAACTGGGAGCTCATAGATCAAAGGAGAGCCTGCTAGAAGTGCCAAAAAAGAAATTGAGTGCATTTTTTTCTTGTTGTTGAGGTCATTTTGGAAGTGTAGCTATTACTTTGCCCTCTCCATTGGTGGAAATACTTTAAAAGATTTGTGACATGACATAGCTGTTTTGAAACTTATTATTATAATATTATTATTATACAATTGTATTGATTATTATTATTATTATATAATTGTATCACAGCGGCCAGTTGTTTCGCCGGGTTTGGCATTGGTTACTAGTCGGGCCCCACCCAGGGGCCTAGGACGTCGTAACGTATTTTCGTAATATGCGTGCAGATCCAAGCAGTGCGGCTTTTTGCATTTGACTGATGGTGATTTTGTCAATTTTTAACTGTTTTAAATGTAATTCCAGTGCTTTTGGAATAGCACCCAGTGTGCCAATTACCACTGGAATTACCACTGCTGGTTTGTGCCATAGTCGTTGAATTTCAATTTTTAAGTCCTGGTATTTCGCGATTTTTTCATGTTCCTTCTCATCGACCCTGCTATCACCTGGTATTGCGATGTCTATGATTGTGACCTTATTTTTCTCGACCAGTGTGATGTCTGGTGTATTATGTGCCAGTATTTTGTCCGTTTGTATACGGAAATCCCACAAGATCTTGACCATCTGATTTTCAGTGACTTTTTCAGGCTGATGTTCCCACCAGTTTGTTGCTGTTTTAATATTATAATTTTTGCACAAATTCCAATGGATCATTTGTGCTACTGAATTGTGCCGCAATTTATAATCAGTCTGCGCGATTTTTTTACAGCAGCTGAGTATGTGATCAACAGTTTCATCAGCTTCTTTGCAAAGTCTGCATTTGGCATCATCAGAGGATTTTTCGATTTTGGCCTTAATGGCATTTGTGCGGATAGCTTGTTCTTGCGCAGCCAGGATTAGTGACTCTGTTTCTTTCTTTAATGTACCTGTTTTTAACCATAACCAAGTTTGTTCACTGTCCACTTTATCTTTTATTTTTTCCAGAAATTGACCATGCAGTGCTTTGTTCTGCCAACTCTCCATTCTTGATTTTATCACATCTTTTCTGTATTCTTGTTTTGTCTGTTGGGCCTTCAGTAGATTTTTGTTCTTTACTTCGATTAATAGATGTTCTTGACTTTCTTTTAAATAATCAGCCAGTGCATGTTTTTCTTCTTCAACTGTTTGCTTCACTTGTAATAATCCTCTGCCACCTGATTTTCGGGGCAGGTACAGTCTATCAGTATCACCACGTGTATGTAAACTGTAGTGCATTGTCATTAGTTTCCTGGTTTTTTGGTCCAAAATGTCCAAATCAGCTTGTGTCCAGTTAACTATACCAGCTGTGTATCTTATAACTGGTATTGCCCAGGTATTTATGGCCTTGATTGTATTTCCACCGTTCGATTTAGATTTCAAAATTTTCCTAACTCTGTTGGTGTACTCTCCCCTGACAATAGTTTTTACTTCTCCATGCTTGATGTTATCCAACTGCAGAATGCCTAAGTATTTGTAGACTTTATTTTTATTGCATTTAATTAGTTGGCCATTGGGCATTTCAATTCCCTCACATGTAGCGATTTTGCCCCTTTTCATGGATACAGTGGCACATTTTTCCATGCCATTTTTCCATTCAGGGGTCTGTCCCAACCTTGTGCAGCTTAAAAATGGCTCCTTCTCTTGTAGCCGGCAAAAAGAACTTTCTCCTGGATCGATCAGGGACTTTGCGATGTACCTGAGATGAGCAGGACATGCTCTTCTCTATTACTGTCTCTTCGGGATGGTTTAGGTCCAAAAGGACCATCCAGCAACAGAGATATCAACAGCAATCCTGGAGCTCCAAGATTGCATGTTGCGTTGTAGCGACGTCAACCCTGCCCTCCCCTGAACTGCCAACCTTTCTGATCCACAAGCTCAGTGTCTTAGCTACTGAGCCACAGCAACCCTGTGCCAATGCGACCTAACTAATCAATCTGTACTTTGAGGAATGTGCCAGCCTTGGAGTTCTGATTCTGTTGGGAGGGTAATTTGGAACTCGGACAGTGTATTGGCACCAATGGAGGCATGGAAAGACTACGAGT
>NC_045543.1:145241786-145299286 GCF_009769535.1 Thamnophis elegans | reverse complement strand
GTTATGTGAATCACTGTGGTTGTTAAGTGAGTAACATGGTTGTTAAGTGAACCTGTCTTTCCCATTGACTTTGCTTGTCAGAAGGTCGCAAAAGAGGATCGCATGGCCCCAGGACATTGCAACCCTCATAAATACACATCAGTTACCAAGTGTCTGAATTTCGATGATGTGACCCTGGGGAGGCTTCAATGGTCGTAAGTGTGAAAAACAGTCATATGTCACTTCCCCTCCCAGTGCCGTTGTAACTTCGAATGATCACTACATGAACTGTTGTAAGTCGAGGACTACTTACGTAGCTGAAAAAAGGAGAGAGAAAAATCTCAATATCCACATCTGGAATCCTACTGCATCCACTTTTGGTCACTACATTTAAAAAAGATGTTGCGCTCTTGAAAAAAAGTATATAGAAGAGCAACTAAGACGATAAAGGCCTGGAGACTAAAAAAAAACACTTATAGATGTTTACAGGAACTGGGTATGGCCAGTCTAGAGAAAAGAAACACTTAAGGGGGTGAAATGATAGTAGTATTTGGAGGGCTGCCACAAAAAAGAGGAAGTTGACAATTTTTCCCAAAGCACTAGAAGACAAGACAAGAAAGAATGGATGATAACTAATCAAGGAGAGAAGCAACATTTGAGGGGTTGCCACAAAGAAGAGGGAGTCAAGCTGTTCTCCAAAACACCTGAGGGCAGAACAAGAAGCAACAGGTGGAAACTAATCAAGGAGAGAAGCAGTTAGAACTAAGGAGAAATGTCCTGATAATCAGAACAATTAATCAGTGGAACAGCTTGCCTCCAGAAGTTGTGGGTGGTTCATTACTGGAGATTTTTAAGAAGAAACTGGACATCCACTTGTTCAGAATTGTATAGAGTTCATTGCTCGAGTAGGGGATTTGACTAGAAGACCTAGTTTTAGTCTCCACATTGTAAAAAAGATGTTGAGACTCTAGAAAGAGTTCGGAGAAGAGCAACAAAGAGGATTAGGGGACTGGAGGCTAAAACATATAAAGAACGGTTGCAGGAACTGGGTATGTCTAGTTTAATGAAAAGAAGGACTAGGGGCAGAGGTGGGTTCCTACCAGTTCGCACCTATTCGGTAGAACCGGTTCGTCAAATCTACCGAACCGATTAGAAGAGGTTCCACCAGTGGACCCGGAAAGCAGGCCACACCTACAGAAGAAGTTCCAAAAATTTTTGAAACCCACCACTGGTCCTTGGATATGATTATTCTACACTATCATGCTCCTATTTATAAAACTCAGTGCCTCTATGAAAGGTAAGGATGACTACTGCGTTTGTGGTGCAATCAGAACATTGTGTGTGTTGAAGTTGTTTTAACACAAACCAAAGATGCCTTTTAAAAAACAAGTTTACATCCTATTCTTATGCATGCCAGTGCTGTGTGTGAGGTAATTTAAGGTGGTTCTGACAAGCGTTGTCGGCATCTTCATATCCGGTCACATGGGTGGCAAGCCACTCCCACAAAGGAGGCCACACCCACAGAGTAGATTCAAACAATTTTTGAAACCCACCACTGACTAGGGGGACATGATAGCAGTCTTCCAATATCTCAGGGTTTGCCACAAAGAAGAGGGAGTCAAACTATTCTCCAAAGCACCTGAGGGTAGAACAAGAAGCAATGGGTGGAAACTAATCAAGGAGAGAAGCAACTTAGTAATGAAGAGAAATTTCCTGACAGTTAGAACAATTAACCAACGGAACAACTTCCCTCCAGAAGTTGTGAATGCTCCAACACTGCAAGTCTTTAAGAAGATGTTGGATAGCCATTTGTCTGGGGTTGCATAGGATTCCTGCCTAGGGGGTTGGACTAGAAGACCTCCAAGATCCCTTCCAACTCTGCTATTGTAAACTTGTAAACCTCTTAAGTCCCCTTCCAACTCTGTTTTTCTGTGATTCTGTCTTTATTAACATTATAACTATGATGCAACCTGCATGCAAATGTTGGAGGGTTAGTTGGATTTACGGAATCAAAATTTCAAAATTTCTTACATAATGAAAGATCAAAAGAAGTTCAAGATCGTCTAAAGACTTCTGAGGTTTGTAACTGTAGGATATATTACAACAAAAATATGGAATCTTTTGTTTCCTTCTCTTTCTTTCTTTCTTTCTCACAAAGCTACATTTTTAGAAAGGGAGTTTAAGATTCCTGCTAGGAGAAAAAAAAGGAAGAAATAATTTCGATGAATGCCTATGAAATGGGCCTTTGTAGTGAGTCACATTTCATATTGAAAGTCTTTCCGTCTTTTGAGGAGCTGAATGCCTTAAAGACAGCAAGCTGGTTCTTGAAACCATTTCAACTGCTTCTTCTGAAAGTACCACTTTCACAGTGAAGGTCACAACAGAAAGTGCAATGAAGATGTCAACTTAGTATGTGGCAGCCTTGAAAAAGACAAAATCCATGCTGGGGCCATCAGGAAATGGACTGAAAATAAAACTGCCACGCCATAATGTACTTACTTAATCTATTGTACATCCACAATTGAAGTACGAACTAGCTGCAGTGCCATCATAGTCACAATTGAGGGCTAGAGGAAAAGGACATACAGGGCTGGCCGAAGTCGAGAAGAGCAACGTGAAAGGACTTGAAAACCTTCCTTTTAGGAAAGATTATGATTTTTTGGACCCACATGCTTTGAAATAAAAGGTCAGGAGAGCGGTGGGATTCAGCCTGTTTGCACCGATTTGGGAGAACCGGTTGGTAACTTTCTAAGCAGTTCGGAGAACCGGTTGTTGGAAGAAATATCCTTTTGTTTTTTCCCCACTTTCTAGGGCTAATCCTGTAAGGAAGGCAGGAAGGAAACATTCTGGTGTTGTTTCTAGCCTGATCTTCATTGACCTGCTTAACAGAAACTGCCTCTCGGTTAACCCTTATGACATTGTAACAGTTAAGGTGAAGCGTCCATCGACCTGAGTGACCTTGAGTTGGCCACGCCCACGTAGTCACATGACCACTGAGCCCCACCTACCCAGATAGTCATTAGGGCAAAGAACCAGTTGTTAAATTATTTGAATCCCACAACTGGGGCAGGACTAAGGTTTGAACCATTATGAATGACATGGAGGAAATTGGCAAGGAAGCTGACTTCAAAGACACCCAATCAGTTGTCTCAATCTAGAAAACTATATTGAAACATTACAGAATTGTTGTAACTCAGCAGAAGTTTGCTGTGAGTTGAGTCGGGATGCAGGAATAATGCTCCAGCTGTTGCTCGTTAGTGTCGTCTTCTAGAGATAAAAGGACTGATGGCGCCACGCCCTGGTTGCAGAAGTCAACGTTCGTTCGTGGTTCGTCGTTCATCGGTCGTGGTTTGATTGTGAGAGGCACTTGGATAAGTGATTTGCTTTCTGTAACCCTGATTCAAAGAGACACTTGGAGAAGTGATTTGCTTTCTTTCTGTAAACCTGGTTTTGCTGTAAGAGCTCTTTGTTTTTGCATTCTGCTGCGTAATCTTTTTGCCAGAGACTTTATTTAGGTTTATTTTGGGCTTGCAGCCAGCATGAGCCAGGACTGATAAAATTATTTCCTTTTAAGTCTGTCTGACTGTCATCTGTGAACGAGCGAAGAAGGGGGGGTCAGAACACAGAATAATAGCTGGTGAAGGCTTTGTTTGGATACATCCAGTGAAAGAAAGCCGATCATCTCTCTTGGTCTAAATCTCTATGGAGATTCTCAGTCATCCAGGTTATGGTTGTCTCAAAGGTGCCTTTTTTATTTCAAGAGGTAACTGGACTTTCTGTTTTTTCCCCGAAGACGTTTCATTTCTCATTCAAGAAGCTGCTTCAGCTCATTCTTCAGCTGAGCTGAAGTAGTGTAGGAAGTTAGCACTTCACCACTCTCCTAGAAAAATGAAATATCCTGGGAAATATTGAAAAGCAGAATATTATATTTTCCCTGGATAAGAAATGGAGAAAACATGTTTTTAGACAGGAAGCAGACTCACTCCTAATAGCTTTCACCTTTGTCAATGGGCCATTAAAAGGCCTCAGCCGGTCTATTCTACACAAGAAAGATCCACCCCTTCAGTTCCAGGGTGATGGGATTAAGGCATGATAGTATTAGCCCTTTATCCATCTCACCACAGGGCACCTGGGAAGAAGCAATGCTCAACCAAACATGGACTCAAAGCACAACCTAAAGAGTTGTCCCTGCATGGCCCCATGGGAATCTGACAACCAATCAGAATACATTTCTTACACAGGAACAGGAAACAGAGAGGAGGGGCCGAACAGAGTATAAAAAACCCAGCAAGTCCCTTCTTTTTCTCTCTTTTCTTCTTCACCCAACATCTGGAAGCATGTGATCACTTTTTTCCCCAGGACTTCAAACCATGTGGTCCTGTCCACCATTAAAACCATCTTTCCAAGCAGCCTCCATGTTTCCAGTGTCTTTTTCCCACTTGGAACTGAACCCAGAAGGACATTCCTTCCAACAGTAGCTTCTTGGATGAGAAGCAAAATGCCTTCAAAGAAAAACCAGAAAGTCCAGTTGCCTCTTCAAAAAGCACCTTTGGGATATCTCTTGGTCCTTGCTTCCACTGTCCAATTGTTCTTAATGCTAGAAAGTGGTTTCTAACCCTCAATTATAATTTGACATTGTTGTTCAGTGATTAAGTCAAGTCTGACTTTTCTCAATCCCATGGATCATAGCCCAATTTTCTAGAATACTGTACAGTAACATAAAGTCAAATCATGGAAAAAAAATAATCTGCAATGTGGATTCAGGTACACTTCAGTCTGGACCAGTGGTGGGTTTCATTTTTTTTAGAACCTCTTCTGTAGCTGTGGGAGTGGCTTGCTGACCATGTGACTGGGTGGGAGTGACTTGGCAGTCATGTGACTGGATGGGCATGGCCAACTTGCAAAATGTGGTGAAACTCACTTAACAACGCTCTTGCTTAGCAACCAAAATGTTTGCTTGTTTGTTTGTTTATTTATTAAAATTTATATGCCGTCCAATCCCGAAGGACTCTGGGTGGCTTACAAATGTTGGCTCAGAAACTCTGGCATTTGAAGCACGGAAGTCTTAAAGCTGTCAAGTTAGAAGATCCTTGCACCTCTATTGCTTTAGAAAAAAACCCCAGGGGTGTTCAAACTTGACAGCTTTAAGACTTGTGGACTTCAACTCCCAGAATTCCTCCTCTCGCTCTTCATCTTGATGATGTGCAGACGGGCGGGGGGAGGGAGCTGGAACCGGTTCTAAACGGCACTGTAGATTTGTGGAACCTCTTCTATAGAAGAGGTTAGAACTGGCAGGAACCCACCCCTGCTCTGGATCTTTTGAGGTGTTGTCTGAATTGTTCTTATTTTAAAGAATTGGTTTAAAACTGGAGTGAGTTTTCCATTTTGCATGTGACCCACAAGAGAATTATTTTTTTTAAAAAAAAGTTTGTATTTATTTTTTTAATATAAACATTTCATCTTCTCTTAAACTATGTGTCATCTGGGCACTAATATCAGAATTTACAACATCATTCACTACATTGATATTAATTATCTAATCTTACAATTATAGTATATTGAACAGTTGAGCATAGTAAACTTGTCCATTTTTCCCTCTTCTTCTAATAATATAATAATAATAATTTTAAGCATAATAATCCTCCTCATCATAATATTGACAACTATCATATTGTTTATATCTCTATCTTAACATATTTTCTACTCTTCTTTAGTCATCTTCTTTTATTCCTAACTCTAACCATTGATAAAATAACACCCATATTGTATAATATTCAGTTTGCTCTTTCTCCTTAATTGCCCGTGTTAATCTGTTCATTTCTCACATTCAAGAGCCAAGGTGGCGCAGTGGTTAAATGCAGCACTGCAGGCTACTGCTAGATCAGCAGGTCAGCGGTTCAAATCTCACCGGCTCAGGGTTGACTCAGCCTTCCATCCTTCCGAGGTGGGTAAAATGAGGACCCAGATTGTTGGGGGCAATATGCTGACTCTCTGTAAACCGCTTAGAGAGGCCTGAAAGGCCTATGAAGCGGTATATAAGTCTACTGCTATATTCTAATATTTTCCTTTACACATTATTGATGGCAAGATGTGGTGGAATGTGGCCTGGATTTCCAGAGGGAGGGGCTGCATTACAGAGAGCAAAAAGGCAGTGAAGCCTGGAATATAGGGTAGGCAGGAAGAAGGTTAAAACAGCTCCTCCCTGGTGATTCTTGGAGTCTATCTATAGTTATGCAAACAATTACTTTAGTTTGGCAAGATTCTGTCTATGAGAGAGCAATAAGCAAAACTACTATTCCATGTGTCTGTCAGGCCTGCAGCCATCTTTTCTTTTGGGTTTTGGGCCTGCCACACTTTCTATTATTCTACTATTCATTATTGCGGGAAAATGGGAGGGGGGGATTATACCGAGTTAGGTGATATGTAGCCATAACAACATTCTTTCTAGAAAGCCAAGGTCATCCTTTGTCTCTGCACCTGACTGGAACTGGGTGGGAGGAAGCTGCCAGCATGGCAGTGGGAGATTGGACCATGGGATGGACTTGTGGGTGTGGGGGCAAGATCTTGAACTTTCAACTGGGTGGGGAAAACCAGAAAGCTTTCAGATTTGGATTTTCCCAGATGTGCCAACATGGCTCTCTTAATAAATTGAAACTTTAAGGAATCCTTTGCCTTGGACTCTGATTTACTTTTGGGAGCTATTTGGAACCCTGACATTGTCTTTCTTGGTTTCTGGGGAGGTCTGACACATTCATATAAGTACATCAGGAATATTCTCTCTTTATACTTAAGAATTAAGGACCAAAACTTTCATTTAAAACTTTAAAATGTGTACATGATGTGCCTTTTTTAAAAAATTAAAAAAAAAATCAAATTCAGAAGCATCCATGTCTTATTTTCTGGGGTCCATTTCCTTCCACTTCTGCAACATTATGGCCACTAAATTCTCAAAGACAATATTATAGCAAATCACCTCAAATGTGCTCCAGGCGGAAGAACAATTTCCTAATCAAAGTGCTTAGGTCTTTGAGGACAAGTTTAATTACTCTAATCTAGACAGGCTGGAAAACATTGTGCTTAATGGAGTAATCTATGGAAGAGCATGGAATTTTAAGCAGGATAGACTCGCAACCACTTTGGGAAGGCTCCCTCCTCGCACAGCGGAGAGACGATCAAATATATTTTTAAAAATGGGGAACATAAGTGGCATCGGAAGGAAACTTCAAATGTTCATAAATCCATCCAACACAATCTTATGTAGCCACATTGAGTGTTTTATGTTGCGTGGGGAAGAAACTGTTTACAAGAGGCGATAGGCCTCGATGGAATACCATGCTTCTTTTATGCGCTTTAATTGAAGTGTGTTTGCATAGCAATGGCAGGCACGGTGCACTCTGATTTTTGTGGGCTATAAAGCCACAAGCATCGCTTGCCCTCTGGGTCCGCAGATGAAAACCGTAATAGCACCACAGTGTGATCGACAAAACTGCTGTTGATTTGATATTCATTCACTCCGTATTTCCAGCCATTAACAGTTTCTATGTTGTTGCTTTTTCTCCAGAAGGTAAATGATTAACCTTGGTGACCTGGCCAAGGTCCAGTTGGGATAATTATATCTCATCTCCTTAACAACATCCAGCTGCCTTTTATTTATTTATTTATTTTTAAAAAATGCACAAACACTTTTCGTACTTTTTTCCCCCAGAGAATTTCTATGGACGGGAGCCCTCAGATACTTTTCGGAATTTCATTCTGGTTTTCTTCCATTCATCAATTATATTCCCCCTCTTTTTATCTTTATATCATTGCTTAGCTCAGGGGTATCAAACTCACGGTGGGATGCCGCGGCTCAGTGGCTAAGATGCTGAGCTTGTCAATCAGAAAGGTCAGCAGTTCGGCAGTTCAAATCCCTAGCGCCACGTAACAGAGTGAGCTCCCGTTACTTGTCCCAGCTTCTGCCAACCTAGCAGTTCGAAAGCATGTAAAAATGCAAGTAGAAAAATAGGGACCACCTTTGGTGGGAAGGTAACAGTGTTCCGTGCGCCTTTGGTGTTGAGTCATGCCAGCCACATGACCATGGAGACCTCTTTGGATAGTGTTGGCTCTTTGCAGTTATCTGGTCATTAGTACTCTTTCTGAGAGTTGTTGAGGCCACTTGGAGGTTTATCCTGAATAATGCAAAGGAGAGTAGATCCTTCTTGGAAATGCTGAAAGCGTTGTTGTCCACTAGTGGCCAGCGGAGCTGGTAGCAGATTCAGACAGTTGAGGAGTTGGGGAGGGACATGGGCCAGTCCTGGAGTCTGGGGGAAGGCTCTGATGAGGGCTCTGCATCGGAGGCAGAGAGAGGGCCAGAGCTGTATGCTAGATATCAGCTACCTTCAGAGTCGGAGATTAGTGAGGCAGAACAGCTGGAGTCTGCTCCTGATGTGCGCATGCACAGAGCTACCAGGAGAAGGGAATAGCTAAGGAACAAGGGCCGACTGGGGAGTAAAGGCACAGGTTGATGGTGAATGGCCCCTCCCATAGGGAATAAAGAGGAGCCAAAGGTGAGGGGACTTTGCAGGATACAATTAGTTCAATTCATGAGGGTGAAGATCTGTTCCTGACTTCTTGCCAAGTAATTGCTGTTACAGCATGGCGTTTGGAAGATATCAGCCTGGCATCTCTCCAAAGGTATGTAGTTGTGAAATCTCACAAAAGACTGTTGGCTGGGACTTGGCTGGAGAGGAATTCTTTTTCACCTAAATAAAAGAGGTTTTATCAGGACGAGGAGCCGGCTTTGTGATCTTGGGAAGCTGAGGTCATAACAGAAAGGAGCGTGTTATGAACAGGAGACAGGCGGTGGACCATCTCCAAATGGTAATTTAAAGCACCTTTCTGCAGTACTTTAAAGCAGCCGTGTCTTTTGCCAGGTTCACGAGGCTGCGGCGAAGTCTTGAAGGTATTCAGACTAAAACGTTATGGAACAGCTCCCTTGTGCACAGTGTACATATGCATATATGCTTATGTGCGTGAATGCATGCAATCCAAGTCTTCAAAGATGTGCTTCCTTCTCCAAAATGCCTTGAGCAAACTTGCACTTCAGCTTTTGCCTTGCACAGCACCATGGGTCCCGATTTCAAAAGAAATGAAAGCTTTAATGAATACGGTGTTTTCCCGAAAATAAGACAGGGTCTTATTTTCTTTTGAACCCCCCCCCCAAGAAATAAACGCTTGGTCTTATTTTCGGGGAGATCTTATTATTTTTGAGGTACAGGAGGCGGCGAGCGTGGTCACCTCATGGCTGATGCTGTGTCGCAATATTTCCAGGGAGGGCTTATTTTAGCGCATGCGCTTATTATCTGGGAAGGTCTTATTTTCAGGGAAATAGGCAGAGGGGGGGCAAGTGCATCTTATACTCTGCAAAATACAGTAGTTACTGCAGAAACAAACAAACAAAATTGGAAGCAGAACAATATCCCTCCAGATCAGAGTTGGGTTCCTACCAGTTCGCACCTATTCGGTAGAACCGGTTTGTCAAATCTACCGAACCGGTTAGAAGAGGTTCCACCAGTGGACCCGGAAAGCAGGCCACACCTACAGAAGAGGTTCCAAAAAATTTTGAAACCCACCACTGGTCCTTGGATATGATTATTCTACACTGTCATGCTCATATTTATAAAACTCAGTGCCTCTGTGAAAGGTAGGGATGACTACTGCATTTGTGGTGCAATCAGAACATTGCGTGTGTTGAAGTTGTTTTAACGCAAACCAAAGATGCCTTTTAAAAAACAAGTTTACACCATATTCTTATGCATGCCAGTGCTGTGTGTGAGGTAATTTAAGATGGTTCTGACAGGTGTTGTCGGCATCTTCATATCCGGTCACATGGGTGGCAAGCCACTCCCATCTGGTCACATGGGCGGCAAGCCACTCCCACAAAGGAGGCCACACCCACAGAGTAGGTTCGAACAATTTTTGAAACCCACCACTGGAAATAGGGTAGCTTATTGATAGATCAGACAGATTTCCGGAAAGTTAAAAGTAAGGGCAGAAATTGCAAATTGACAATGGCTACAATGCTGACATGGTGGCTCAGTTGCTAAGACGCTGAGCTTGCCAATCAGAGAGGTCGGCGGTTCGGCGGTTCAAATCCCTAGTGCCACATAGCAGAGTGAGCTCCCGTGACTTGTCCCAGCTTCTGCCAACCTAGCAGTTGGAAAGCACGTAAAAATGCAAGTAGAAAAATAGGAACCACCTTTGGTGGGAAGGTAAACAGCATTCCGTGCACCTTCAGTGTTTAGTCATGCCGGCCACAACACCATGGAGGTGTCTTCAGACAGCGCTGGCTCTTCAGCTTTGAAACGGAGATGAGCACCGCCCCCTAGAGTCAGGAACGACTAGCATGCATGTGCTAGGGGAACCTTTACCTTTACCCTACCACATATAAGGAAAATATTTATAAAACATTTAATAGGTGGCATTTGCCACCGGCAAGACTAGCAAAAATGTTTAATATATGTTTGCCAAATGTTGGAAAAGTAATCAGTTGCCAGGTACTTGTTATCATAAGTGATGGACATGTGTGAAAGTAAGACAATATTGGATGAAAATACACACATGCCTGGAAAAGATGATTAAGCAGCATATAGACTTAAAGCCAGAAATATTCCTGTTAGGTATAATACCAGAAAGAGACTATATACTTAATGTTACATGTACTGACAGCAGCAAGAATTGTATTGGCACAATATTGGAAAAATGGGAACACCCCCTTCAGATGAAATCAGAATTTGGAAAATATTGGATTGTGCAGAAATGGATAGATTAATACTGAAAATTAAATATAAAGGAGATACAGAATACTATTTAATGTGGAATAGGTTTCATCAATGGTTAGAGATAAGAGGTAGAAGTTAGATAAAGAAAGATTATTGTTATATGTATGTACAATATGAATGTTGTCTATAATCAGGTTAATACAATTAATATGGTGAACATGTTAATACAATTAATATGAGTTAGCAGTGTGCAGCAGCTGCCAAAAAAGCCAACACAGTTCTAGGCTGCATAAACAGGGGGATTGAATCAAGATCACGTGAAGTGTTAATACCACTCTATAATGCGTTGCTAAGGCCACCCTTGGAATACGCCATTCAGTTTTGGTTACCACGATGTAGAAAAGATGTGGAGACTCTAGAAAGAGTGCAGAGAAGAGCAACAAAGAGGATTAGGGGACAGGAGGCTAAAACGTATGAAGAACGGTTGCAGGAACTGGGTATGTCTAGTTTAATGGAAAGAAGGACTAAGAGAGAGATGATAGTAGTCTTCCAATTTCTCAGGGGCTGCCCCAAAGAAGAGGGAATCAAGCTATTCTCCAAAGCAACTGAGGGCAGGACAAGAAACAATTGGTGGAAACTAATCAAGGAGAGAGAAGTAATCTAGAACTAAGAAAAAATTCCTGATAGTTAGAACAATCAATCAGGGGAACAACTTGCCTCCAGAAGTTGTGAATGCTCCAACACTGGAAGTTTTTAAGAAAGGTTTGGATAGCGATTTGTCTGAAGTTGTATAGGGTTTCCTGCCTAAGCAGGGAGTTGGACTAGAAGACCTTCAAGGTCCCATCCAACTCTGTTATTTTGGTCATAAACAGGTTAATATATTATGTGTATTATTATTATCATCACTATCAGTATATCTGTTATTTTCTTTTTTGGTAAAACGAAATGCCTGGACCATAAACTGCCTTCAAAATATTTATATATAAATAAAAAAAAAACTTGACTGCAAAAAAAACAAAAAACCACCCAATAAAGGCAATTTGAAGGCTTCTCCAGGTCATTATTTCCCTATCTTTATAACTCTCAGCTTGGTCGTCCCCAAAACTTGACTGGGTCTCTGCACATGAACGATAATGAGGAAACATGGTGTAGGACTCTATAATCCCAGACACAGATATTCATCTAAAACAGACGGTGGAATCTGCAGATGTTGCTGAACCTCAGTAACCCTCGCTATTATAGAGGAGATGTTGAAGTTTCGGAAGTAGGAGTTCAATAACATCTGAGAGGTTTTCATGTTCGCTATCTTTCATTTCCCTACCTGTCTTTCAAGGAAGTGCTTTCTGGTAACTGCAGGGCCAGGGGAGTGAGGGAGCTTGAAGATTGAAATCAGGGAGTTCAGTTGTGTACGCTGGTTTTTGAAATGCTGGTAAGTTCTCACTGGAGTCCTTGGTGTTAAGGGCGGAGGAAATTCAGTTCTAATGAAATGTACACCATATGCTCTTCACTTACCCACAAGCAAAGAAGGATATGCTTGGGTTCCAGTCCTATTCTTTTTTCAGAGTCTTGTGTCACAGTTTGCATTTTCTTTTAAAAAATGGCATTTATCATGGAAAATGGTCACCAAAAAGGGAGGGAGGGAAAGTGGGAGGGAGGAAGTTTGGAGAAGGGAGGGAATGAAGGTGGGAGGAAGGAAGAGGGAGGGAGGAATTAGGAAGGAAGGCAGGTTGGAGGAGGGAGGGAAGGAAGGAAGGTGGGAGGAAGAGGGAGGGAGGAATTAGGAAGGAAGGAAGGAAGGAAGGAAGGAAGGAAGGAAGGAAGGAGGGAAAGTTGGAGGAGGGGGATGGAAGGACGGTGAGAGGAAGAGGGAGGGAGGAATTAGGAAGGAAGGAAGGAAGGAAAGTTGGAGGAGGGAGGGAGGGAAGGAAGATGAGAGGAAAGAAGAGGGAGGAAGGAAGGGAGAAAAGGAAGGAAGGAAGGAAGGAAGGAAGGAAGGGGAAAGGAAGGAAGGCAGGGAGGAAAGTTGGAGGAGGGAGAGAGGGAAGGTAAGAGGAAGGAAAGAAGGAAGATGGAGGAATGAGGGTGGGAGGGAAGGTGGGAGGGAGGAAGGAAGTTGGAGGGAGGAATAAGGAAGGAAGGTGGGAAAGTTGGAGGAGGGAGCGAGGGAAGGTATGAGGAAGGAAGAGGGAGGTAGGAAAGGATGGAAGAGAAGGAAGGAAGGGGGAGGGATGGAAGGAAGGAAGGATGAAGGAAGTGAAGGGAGAGAGGGAGGAAAGTTGGAGGAGGGAGGGAGGACGGAAGGCAGAAAGGAAGGAAGGAAGGGGAAAAGTCCCATCTAGATATGTTTAGGGAAATTTGCTTGCATATTTCCATTCAATAAACACAAATAAAGACACAAATTGCAGGGGTCATGACGCTATACTATTTGAAAAAGTATGCATAGAAAGACATATCTTATAGAAAATCATCTACCCCTCTCTGCCAAAAAAATAATAAGAAGAAGAATACTAATTTAAAATCCTCCAATGTTGGAGCCTTCACAACTTCTGGAGGAAAGTTGTTCCATTGATGAATTGTTCTCATTGTGAGGAAATTTCTCCTTCATTCTAAGTTGCTTCTTTCCTTGATTAGTTTCCAGCAATGAATAGAAACTAATCAAGGAGAGACCCAACCTAGAAACAAGGAGAAATTCCCTCACAATGAGAAGAATCAAAACAGTGGAATACCTTGCCTCCAAAAGTTGTGGTGATGCTCCAGCTGTGGAGGTCTTCAAGAAGAAACTGGACATCCATTTTGCCCAGAATAGTATCAGTTCTCATGGTTGAGCAGGAAGTTGCACTGGAAGATCTCGAAGACCCCATCCAAATGTGTTATTCTGCTATTCTGGTTTGTTGGATTCTGCTCCACTTGTACATACCATATTTTTCAGAGTATAAGATGCTCCAAAGTATAAGACGCACCTAGATTTTGGGGAGGAAAAAGCCCACCATGTGCGATCTTATCGGCCGTTGGGAGGTATGCGGCAGAAGACGGTCTCGTAGATATCAGGGTCCTAGGCCATGTAGGGCTTTAAAGGTAATAACCAGCACAGGGATTGCTATAGCTTATTGAAGCCTCCGTAAGCCCTGTTTTCTGCAAAGAGGTAAATTGCTGGGAGGCAGAGGCTAAAGGGTGGGGGACAGTGGGTGAGTGGGGCTACACTTGCTGTATAAGACACACCCAAATTTTCATCCTCTTTTAGAGGGGGGGAAAGTGCATCTTATACTCTGCAAAATACAGTAGTTACTGCAGAAACAAACTAACAAACAAACAATGATCTAACTATTATATTAGCTAAGCCAGCAAATTCCATGGAACCATATTTTGCAATTTGCAATACTGAATCTGACAAAGATTGCAGCCTTTAAAAAATAAATAAATAAAAACCTCAGGATCACCTCTACCATGGTTGAAACCATGAGGCCAGTCATCCATTCACTTCTGGTGTACCATTATTTAAGGATTTTTAAAGCAGCTTCCACACGTCAGGGGTTGGTGCCTGGAGAATGGTAGCTTTTGTGCTGTCTACATGAGTGACCTCAGGCTAATTGTTTCAATTAACCTCCAGACTTCTAAATGATACAGCTTGTGGATTAATCTAGCTTTTCTTTCACCAAAGATACTGTCCTACGGTGCAGGAAGGGTATGGCAGGACATAGATATTGAGCGAATCACCCCAGCTGCAGGATGAAGGAGGCCTGGTGGGGGGAGTCAGTCTTCAGGACAAGTTGATAAATGTTCAGGTTGAGGTGTTGTCCTCAGCCAGATGGACGTGTTTAAGCAAGAACATGAGACGCAATTGTTCAGTGGTTATTTTATTTTCCTTGGCCTTCTTCCAGGGTGATTGATGATGATGCTGATGACAATGATGCTGATGGAGGGAGGAGGAGGAGCAGAAAGAAGGAGAAGGAGGAAGAAGAGGAGGAGAAAGAAGGAAGGAAGGAAGGAAGGAAGGAAGGAAGGAAGGAAGGAAGGAAGGAAGGAAGGAACCTCTAGACTGGACTTCTGCAACGTGCTCTACATGGGGCAGCCCTTGAAGAGCATTCGGAGACTTCAGCTTGTCCAGAATGCAGCCGCGCGAGCGATTGTGGGTGCACCTCGGTTCACCCACGTAACACCTATCCTCCGCGAGCTGCACTGGCTGCCTATTGGTCTTCGGATACGCTTCAAGGTGCTAGTCGTCACTTATAAAGCCCTTCATGGTATTGGACCTGGGTACTTGAGAGACCGCCTGCTGCCAATTACCTCCAATAGACCGATCAGATCCCACAGATTAGGCCTCCTCCGAATTCCATCCGCCGGCCAGTGTCGACTGGCGACTACCCGGAGGAGAGCCTTCTCTGTGGCTGCTCCGACCCTCTGGAACGAGCTCCCCGTGGAGATTTGAACCCTCACCACCCTCCAGGCCTTCCACAAAGCCGTTAAAACCTGGCTGTTCCGACAGGCCTGGGGCTAAAGAGTTTTTGCCCCCCTTCTCGAATGGTATGGTTGTTGTGTGTTTTTAAATTTTGTATTGTTATGTCTTGTCTTTTTTTATCCCCCTGTCTGTACTCCCTTCCCTGATTGAATTGTGAGCCGCCCTGAGTCCCCTTCGGGGAAAAGGGCGGCATATAAATGTAATCAATCAATTAATCAATCAAGAAAGGAAGGAAGGAAGGAAGGAAGGAAGGAAGGAAGGAAGGAAGGAAGGAAGGAAGGAAGGAAGGAAGGACAGACCTTTGGGAGAAGCATGACTTGGATGTATGAGAATCTCCAAAGACATTTACCCAATGGTCAATCCACAGCTGGTTGGAGTGCATTGGAGACTTGCCCCAAAGTTAATTCTCGTGCTCTCCTTCTCTCTGTTCCACTCAAACTTGCCTGGTCTCTGCATCTCTGGCTTTCTCAGCTTGTTCAACAGCTTGTACATTTGGTAATGCTGTCTTCTGTCACCATAGCAACAGTTAAAATTAAGGTGAGCCTGAGAAGAGTTGGGGAGGGCGTACTTGAAAAGCTGGAAGATGTAACTTTTGAATTTTTTTGTCTTCTTCTGCCTCATCGTTGCTATGGAATCAAAGGACCACCGTGATAATGAGTAGACAATCAGAGAGAGGCAGAATCTTCATATGGGGATCTCTAGAAATTGTATTACCATAAAAAGACTATGTGTTGAAGTAGAATGTCAACACAGTCTTGCAAATCCTATATATTCTAGCAGATAAAAGGACAAGTTGTTCCACCTAACAAGATCCCAATATTCCACCTAACAGCATTCCAATATTTGAGGGGCTCGTACAAAGATAAGAAGGTCAAACTATTTTCCATAGCACCAAAAGGCAAGGGAAGAAGCAATGGATGGAAACTAATCAAGGAGAGAAGCAACTGTCAGGGTTCCAAATAGCATCCAAAAGTAAATCAGAGTCCAAGGCAAAGTATTGCTCAAAGTTCCTATTTATGAAGAGAGCCATGTTGGCACATCTGGGAAAACCTGAATCTGAAAGCTTCCTGGTTTTCCCACCCAGTTGAAAGTTCAAGATCTTGCCCCCACAAGTCCATCACATGGTCCAATCTCCCACTGCCATGCTGGCAGTTCCACCCATCCAGTTCCGGTCAGGTGCAAAGGTGCAGAGACAAAGGATGACCTTGGCTTTCTAGAAAGAATTTTGTTGTGGCTACATATCATCTAGCTCCATACAACCCCTCTCCCATTTTTCCACAATAGAAAATGCATAGCAGAATAATAGAAAGTGGGGCAGGCCTGAGGTCCACAAGCAAATATGGCTGCAGGCCTGACAGGCAGCCTCCCCTCAGAAAAGAAGTGTGTACTGTAAGAAAAAAATGCAGGGGGTTAATATATGCTAACTAACCACCCCTAGCAACCTAGAGCTACAGAGAAATTTCCTAATGGTGAGACCATCAACCGAAGGAATAGCTTGCCTTCAGAGATTGTGAGTGCTCCATCAGTGGAGTCTTTCAAAAAGAGACTGGGCAAGTTTTTAGATGAAACGGTATAGAGTCTTCTACTTGAGTAGGAGATTAGACTAGAAGATCTCCAGGGTGCCTTCAAACCATATTATTCTAAGTTCTAGGTTCTGGTGCTCAAAAGGAGACCTGTTCCTTTGAATCAAACTTAACTTCTTGTTATTTTATGAAGGTGACCATATCATCAACTTGACAAAAGTTCAGAAGTAATTCTTCATGAAATTCTTCTTTGTTGTTTTTTAATCTCGTAGTCTCAGATACAAATCTGTGGCTCCTATTTGTCCTCTATCAAAGTACTAACCAAGTCTGGCCCTGCTTTTGAGATTGGTTACAACAAGCTACATGATATAAACCCTGCACTTTCCAATGGTGCTTTTTTCAGGAGGCAACTGGACTTTCTTGTCTTTTTCTTTTGAAGATGTTTCGCTTCTCATCCAAGAAGCTTCTTCAGTTCTGATGGGATAGTGGGGAATGGAAGGATTTATATTCCTTGCAGACAGCTGCTCATTGGCATCCTTTTAGAGGGTCATTGAGGCCACTTGGGGGTTTCTCTGTGTCCCCTCAGGATCACCTGAGTGGTGCTCCTTGTTTCTGTAGTCTGCATTTTTTCCCTCTGGAAATCCATTCCTACTCCCATACCATTCAGAGGGTGTTCATCCCAGGTTGTACAGCTAAAAGTCTGTAGAGATTTTTCTTTACATATTACAGGTGCTTTTTCAGGTGGCAACTGGACTGGTACAAACTGATATAAACTGTGCACTTCCTTACACTGATGTTATTACCTAGCATCAGACACGAAGAAGCAGAACCATAGGCTAAGTTCCAGGTAAGCTGATTCCTTCCTTCCTCACGACTATATAAAAATCTAGGTAACTAATGATCTGCACTAAATTGATGTTAATGGAATTCAAGAGGGGTTGAACGTGGACCCTTTGTAGATACATAATGATTCTAGGCTGCTTCCTCCCTTGACTCCACCCTCAGCTACACCTAGTGGAATAATGATAATGGAATGGAATGGAATAGAATGGAATATATTATAATCTAACATAACATAGCATAGCATAGCATAGCACAGCACAGCACAGCACAGCACAGCACAGCACAGCACAGCACAGGATAGGACAGCACAGCACAGCACAACACAACACAACATAAGATAACATGATATAATAATCTGTAAGCAAAGAACCAAGCTTAAAGAGCATCAGGGACTCCAAACTCAACCCCTGAGCTACATATATTCTCCTCTAGTGGACTCCTTCAATTTGGGTGAGTTCTGACTTACAGTTCTAAGGAATTAAATTATGAATTATCAGTAGATTAGATAGATAGATAGATAGATAGATAGATAGATAGATAGATAGATAGATAGATAGATAGATAGATAGTCAGTCAGTCAGTCAGTCAGTCAGACAGACAGACAGACAGACAGACAGACATAGAGATAGAGATAGAGATAGATGATAGAGAGATAGAGAGATAGAGAGATAGAGAGATAGAGAGATAGAGAGATAGAGAGATAGAGAGATAGAGAGATAGAGAGATAGAGAGATAGAGATAGATAGATAGAGAGATGATACAGATAGAGATAGAGAGATAGAGATAGAGATAGAGATAGATAGATAGATAGATAGATGATAGATGATAGAGAGATAGATATAGATAGATAGAGATAGAGATAGATGATAGATGATAGATGATAGAGATAGATAGATAGATAGATAGATAGATAGATAGATAGATAGATAGATAGATAGATAGATAGATAGAGGTAGAGGTAGAGGTAGAGATAGAGATAGAGAGATAGAGAGATAGAGAGATAGAGAGATAGATAGATAGATAGATAGATAGATAGATAGATAGATAGATAGATAGATGATAAATGATAGATGATAGAGAGAGAGAGAGGGAGAGAAATGATAGATGATAGATGATAGATGATAGGTGATAGATAGATAGATAGATAGATAGATAGATAGATAGATAGATAGATAGATAGACAGACAGACAGACAGACAGATAAATGAGAGAGAGGGGGGGGGAAAGAGAGAGAAAGAGAGAGATAAGATAGACTTTCCCAATATGACAGGGCTGCATTAAAACCCAAGAATTATGCTGTGAGCATTTGCAAGATTTCAGCATCCTCAGTAGCTCCTCAGATTCAGCTGTCAAAGGAGTGGGGGGAATCCAGTTTTCCCCTTGCAGGCATTTTTCAGAAACCTATCATAATTTTCTTACATACTGTGGCATCCTCAGGGGGATGTCAATAAAACCATGAAGATAGTTACAGCAAGAAACTGAAGTCCACGTGTCGATATCACATATACCACATATGAAGGGGCAGGGCTATCATCAACATCATTGTATGTTGCTGTGACAAAGAATTGTACATGATAGTTGCCATGAGAGAAAATTCCACCCATGAAAATAAAACTCATAGGGAAGAATGTGAATTATGTCTTCACTATGAGTTGCCCTTCCTACTGAAGTACAAGTAGTCCTCCGCTTATAACCACTTAGGGAGGGTTGAAAGTTACAAATGGTACTGTAAAAAGTAACTTGCGACTATTTTTCACACTTACAACTGTTGCATCATCCACATGGTCACATGATCAAAATTCAGACGCTCAGCAACTGGCATGTATTTGTGTCGGTTGCAGTGTTTCATCCCCATCTGCAACCTTCTGACAAGCAAAGTCAACGGGGAATAGAATAGAATAAAATGGAGAATGAAATTAAATGGAATGGGTTGGAATAGAATGGAATGGAATAGAATAGAATGGAATGGAACAGAATGAAACATTAAATTAAATGGAGTCATTTGATCCCCTTCTGCAACCTTCTGACAAGCAAAGCCAATGGGGAAGCTACATTTCTTAATAAGCATGTTGCTAATCATAGAATAGAATAAAATGGAATGGAATGGAGAATGAAATTAAATGGAATGGAATGAATAAAATGGAATGGAATGGAACAGAAAGGAATGGAATTGAATGGAGAATGAAATTAAATGGAATGGAGTGGAGTGGAAAGGAAGAGAAGAGTTTGAAGGGGCTTTGGAGGTCTTCTAGTTCAACCTCCTTCTCAGACAGGAAACTCAATACCATTTCAGACAAATGGCTATCCAATCTCAACTTCCAGCGTTGGAGCATTCGACTTCTGGAAGCAATTTGTTCCACCGGTTAATTGTTCTTAATTGTTAGGAAATTTCTCCTTAGTTCTAAGTTGCTTCTCTCTTGATTAGTTTCCAGGCATTGCTTCTTGTCCTGCCCTCAGGTGCTTTGGGGAATAGCTTGACAGCCTTCTTCTTCTTCTTTGTGATAGCCCTTCGAATATTGGATCGCTGCTATCACATCACCCCTAGTCCTTCTTTTCATTAAACTAAACATACCCAATTCCAGCAGTGAAGAACTGAACAACTGTAGTCATTCACTTAACAATGGTGACCGGAAAGGTTGTTAAATGGGGCAAAATATGCTTAACAATTGTCTTGCCTTAGCAACAAAAATTGGCTCAATTGTGGGTTTTAAATCAAGGGACCATCTGTAGCCACCTAACTATTTTGAGCAGCCCGAAGAGCTTCCCAAGTTGTGCAAAAACAGCATACACACTTTTGTGTGGTTTTTCAAACATTGCAGAGGCAACAGAAGAGCATTCTCCAGTGGGAAGCTACCATCACCTATCCCCCCCCTCCCCAAGAAGAATGGAATATTTTGAGGAACATTTTAAAAGCAGGATAAAATCTTTCCCCTAAAAGATTTTTAAAAAAATCTTAAGGGAGGCAGAAACTCAGATCCCCAGTTCTCTGCCACCAAGCAGATACTGAGCTGGGGCAGCTTTTAGAGATGAGATTTGGCCATCCGTTCAAGATAGGATATTTTGAAATTCCCTGCAGAAAAGTCTGAACAGATTAGCCCTCCCTCGAGATCCAACCCAGGACAAAACCATTAAGCCCATTCATTACATCTCTCTCCAAACTTCAACCAAACGCAGCTCAGACAAACACCTAGGATTTGTACTTTGCATATAGAGCCAGCTATGACCCCTACACAACTCCTACAACAGCCAATAGAATACATGATAACTCCCATGTTCCTTTGCGTACTTCACCAATACTCCCCTTTCTTCAGACAGGGATTGGGGCCAACGCAGAAAGGTAACCAATTTCATTGTATTAAGTACAATGACAATAAAGATTACACTTAAAGGTAACCTTAAACCACACCAGCTACTAGAACATTTAATTTTGTGTATGCCATATTTGGAAACAATTTTGTGTGCAGTACTGATTCGCAAAGGAGGTATATCTTGTAATAAGAACGTCTGATGCTACATTAGCTTGGTTAGAAACTATGCAGAGAAATAAACCAAACTGCATGTTGAATTTGAAAATGAGTGCTCATAGCTAACAGGATTTACTCACACTGTATCATGAAAAGCACTTCATTGTGTAGAAGTATGACTATGGAAAAGCAATGTAGCCATGCTTCTGTATAGTCAAATTACAGGGATTTTTAATATGTAGCCTTGTACGGGAAAGTTTGAAAGGATATTAATAAATACGTTTTCCACTTCTAACAAAAGAATGCATGTTCTTGCACAGAAACAGGAAGCTCAAGTGCAAAGCCCAAGAGAAGGTATAAAAGAAACCCACTCTCAACTCCATTTTGGACAGCTGCCCAAATCACTCATACAGTTCTGCTTTATCACTAAACCATCTCTCCAATCAGCCTCCAGCCTCCATTTTGTCTCCAGTACCTTCTCCAGAGTGGATCTGAACCAGATGGATATTTCTTCCAACACACCAAGGCCTCGTTCTACCTGAAGGTAGCCAGTGTGGGCCACAGGGACCTGTCAAAAGAAGATTGCTTGAAGGTGGGAGGCAGGCAGCAGATCCCGGGGTTTCCAAATGTGATTGGACTGTATTTTTTTTTAAAAAATGCATATGTTAAAAATAACTTTTTTGCTCTGTGTGTATGTCAAGTTAGAGTCAAGTTAGCATTTTCTGAAGTCTTGACACACAGAGCCCAAGAGGTTTGGCATCACCGTCCTAATGCGAGGATCAGGACTATACAGTTGCCGTTAAGAAGATTATTTCTCAAGCCTACACACAGGAACAATTAAAGTTTAGCACTAAGTTGGCAACAGTCAACGGAATTCAAAGGACTTGGACTTAGGCTGTTTGCGGGAAATGTAATGACTCTAGGTCCATGATAGTGAACTTATGGCACGCATGTCACACGTGGCACACAGAGCTATTTCTGAGCCAACTGATTTTTGGCCTGATTTTCGGCCGTTTTTCACCCTCCGGAGGCTTCCCTGATGCCTCCGAGGAGCAAAAAACGGCCCAATGGGGAAATGAGAAGTTTGGGAATGGACTCCCGGTTTGCAAATTGGGCTGTTTTTTTGCTCTCCGGAGGCTTCAGGGAAGCCTCTTGAAGCCTCTGGAAGGTGTAAAACCACCCAATGCACAACCGGAATTCTGTTCTGGTTTGTCTGTTGGTCCATTTTTTGCCCTCCCCGGGCTCCTAGAAAGCCTCTGGAGCCTGGGGAGGGCGAAAAACGGACCCATCAGGTCCACCGGAAGTCAGAAAATGGGCCATTTCCATCCTCCAAAGGGCCTCTGGGGGGGGGTTTTTCACCCTCCCTAGGCTCCAAGAAAGCCGTGTGCACATGAGTGGGACAGAGGGGGGTGTCTTGTGCACATGCGCAAGAGGCACAGTGTGGGGGTCATTAAATTGTGGGTTTAATGAATGAGTGTGATAGCGCATGTGTGCTCTTCACACCCAAGGCAAAAAATGTTCGCCATCACTGCTCTAGGCTAATGACTTTCTTAACTCCAACGCCTAGGTTTGTCTTCTCTTTTCCCGAACCGAACTCCTCCTGAAATTTTAGATGTTGCAACATGCCCATCTCCTTTGTTCTCTGGTCACACCCTTCTTTGGCCAATTTTGCTTGGCTTCCTGGACAGTTGCTAATTTCTAAAGCACTTGTCCCTTTTTTCTCTAGTCTTCTTCTACACTCAGGGACAAAGCTGTTTGAAGAACTTCCAGATCTGTTTTTGAAACATGAATGTAGCGCTCTTTCTAAAAAGTGCTAGACTTTTGTTGACAAAGGAGGTCTAGCATATATTGGGCACGTGTTTCTTCCGGGCCGCACGTCAATCCAATTGAAATAAGTCGGGAAGAAAGGGGATATATTTTTCTACAACCTGTTCTTAATCTGTCGTCGTTCAATGTATTATGAGTTTTTCGTGATTCTAAGCATCTGGAGGTTCATAGGGCAACCTTTTCTACTCTTTGTAGTAGTACGTAAGGAGGAGGGATAAAGAGTTAGGTCACTTTTCCCCCCATTAGTTGCAACTTCAATGTAAGTTGAGGACTACCTATATAGGACTACAACATAAGTGGTTTTTTTTTTTGTATTGACTTTTAGGCTATGAAAACTTTCAACTTTTCTAATGAAATAGCCCCAACCTTTAGAATCTTTCTCTACAAGCTGTACTTATCACCGAAGGGATATTTATCTTCACAGCATGGGCACAGAGACAAATGCTAAAGTTTAAAATGCAAAAAAAAAAAAGTTAAACTAAGGACACTTTTGATAAGGCAAGCCTGATAAATTGAGCAGTAAACTCCTAGAGAACCAATCAGAATAGAGCTGGAAGGGACCTTGGAGGTCTTCTAGTCCAGCCCCCTGGTCAAGCAGGAGACCCTATACCATTTCAGACAGATGGCTGTCCAGTCTCTTCTTAAAAAAAAACTCCAGTGATGGAGCACCCACAACTTCTGGAGGCAAGCTGTCCCACTGGTTAATTGTCCTCATTGTTAGGAAGTTTTTCCTTAATTCCAGGTTTAGAACTTAGATCTAGAAAAAAAAAATTCATTGTCCCTTAAAATGTACACTAATCGGCATACATTAAAATGAAATTTTGTTGCATACAGTTCTCAAAGGTTGCCACCCCAATACATACTACATGAACTTGACAAACACATAAATAAATATTATGCATATACCACATACCCATATATATTATATGACACAGAAGAAGCAAACACAGTCTAGCTCAGAAGAATAGAATAGAATTAGAAGGTAGACTTCGAATAGAATAGCAATAGAATAGAATAGAAATATGAATGGAATGGAATAGAAAATGTGGAGTGGAATGGAATGGAATGGAATAGAATAAATAGATGAATGGAATGGAATAGAAATGTGAATGGAATAGAATAGAATAGAATAGGAAATATGGAATGGAACGGAATTGAAACGGAACAGAACAGAATAATAACATTATTGTCATTTTCAAGTACACTAATCAGCATACATTAAAATGAATTTGTTGCATACAGGTCTGAAAGGGTCACCACCACCAATATCACCATATAAACATAAATAAATAAATAAATAAATGCAAAATCATGTACACAGCAATCATAGCAAATGAATCTTGTGAATTTACCAGACAGGATGGCCTAGGGAACAAACTGTTACAGAATCTGGTAATCCTGCTAGAAATGCTTTGAAACCTCCTCCCAGGGGGAGTGATAGAAATAGTCCGTAAAGTGGGTGTGTGAGGTCTCTACTAATTCTTTGAGCTCTAAGCACATAGCCCTGATAAGCAGTATCCTGAATAATGGGAAAAGAGCTTCCTATAATCTTCTCCATTGTCCTTACCGCTCTCTGTAGGGACTTTCTATCGTAGGTACTGATGCCACCAACCAAACAGGGATGCAGTTTGTTAAAACACTCTCAAACGTGCCTCTAGTAAAAAGTTGCTTCTCTCCTTGATTAATTTCCATCCATTGCTTCTTTCCTTGCCTTCTGGTGCTTTGGATAATAGATTAACTCCCTCTTCTTTGGGGCAACCCCTCAAATCCCGGAATGCTGCTATGCTGTCTACCCCTAGTCTTTCTTTTCTCTAGATTAGCCATACCCAAATCCTGAAACCATTCTCCATAGGGGTAGGGAAACACGCTGGACCTTACCTTGAAGTCAATTTGTGTCCCTTTTTAAGCAAACCATATTTCAGAAAAAAAGACAGTCCCTTCTTTTTTTAAAAAAAAAGGCTGCCCTGGCAGACTTCCCTGTCTCAAATAATAATAATAAAAAAAAGTAAGCATCGGGATGGTTGTTTATGAAGGTGCTTTTCACACCTTGTAGCTTTCCAGAAATAGAGAGATAACAATTTTGAAACAGCAACAAGAACATGGCTGTTTTGAGCTGTAATACTCAACATAACAATTAGTTTGGTGCAGCGACAGAAAAGGTGGAGGACGGGATGGAGTTTTTGGAGCCTGCTACTCATAGCACAGAAAGAAAGGCTCGACAAAGCCATCCGAAGGGAAGCAACGCCACACAGCAGCAGATGCAGGAATAGCAGCCCTGAAAATTAAGCCATTCTCAGCCGAGGAAAGGCTTCTCCCGGCCATCTCCGTTCTTTAGCTTTCAGCTCTTGGAACACAGAATTAGAAATGTCATATTTTGGGTCAACTTGCGAGCCCCTTGGACTGCAAGGAGATAACCGGTCAGTCCTAGAGGAGATCAACCCTGAGTGCTCTTTGGAAGGCCAGATCCTGAAGAGAGGAAACTCAAAGACTTTGGCCACCTAATGAGAAGGAAGGACTCCCTGGAGAAGAGCCTCATGCTGGGAACGATGGAGGGCAAAAAAAGAAGGGGATGACAGAGAAGGAGGTGGCTGGATGGAGTCACTGAAGCAGTCGGCGTGAGCTTTAATGGACTCCAGGGATGGTAGAGGACAGGAAGGCTTGGAGGAACATTGTCCATGGGGGTCGCGATGGGTCGGACATGACATCACAATTAACAACAACAAGGACCAGGAGGTGAACCACATGCCACGCCCCCAAACCGGTTCTCCCAGTGGCATCATCTTGCTTTTTGCTTCTGCATATGCGCTGAGCAATTTTAGTTGTACTGTGCATGCATGCCAGTGGTGGGATTTAGCCAGTTCGCACCTATTCAGGAGAACCGGTTCTTAGCTTTCTAAGAGATTCAGAGAACCGGTTGTTGGAAGAAATCTTCTTTTGGTTTTTTTCCACTTATAGGGCTAATCCTGTAAGGAAGGCAGGAAGGAAACATTCTGGTGTTGTTTCTAGCCTGATCTTTATTGCCCTGCTTACAGAAACTGCCTCTCCGGTTAATCCTTAGTACCTTGTAACAGCTAAGGCAAAGTGCCCATCGACCTGAATAATGTTGATTTGACCACGCCCACACGGTCATGACCACTAAGCCCCGCCTACCCACCTGGTCATTAGGACAGAGAACCGGTTGTTAAATTATTTGAATCCCACCACTGATGCGTGCGCAGAACTGGAACCCACCCCTGCCTACACCTACACCTACACACTCATGCTTAAAATCGGCAAATAGCAATTTATAAGACAGGTTAAGATTTTTTTTTTAAAAAAAGGTACATTTTTGAAATAGCAATGTTTAGAAAGGATGAACAGGCACCTTAAGGAAATCAAAATGATCCATTGCTGTGAGGTTTGGGGGAATAGTGGAGGTCTGTATGTAACACGTTTCTGCTAATCCTTAAATCTTGAGTGAGATGAGAAGACTAGAAAGATTAAATATAATGAAGAATAAAGAAAGCCAGAATAGGATGGATAGGATAGGATAGGATAGGATAGGATAGGATAGGATGGGATGGGATGGGATGGGATGGGATGGGATGGGATGGGACGGGACGGAATGTAACAAACAGAATAGCATAGAATAGAACTGGAAGGACCTTGGAGGTCTTCTAGTCCAGCCCCCTGCTCAAACAAGAGAACCTATACCCATAATGGCGAACCTATGATATGCGGTACAGGTGGCATGCAGAATCCTTTCTGTGGGCACGTGAGCTGTCAGTCTAGTTCAGCTCCACCATGCATGCACGTGTGCCTCCCGAGAGCCAACTGGTCATCTGACCTCTGGTGCACATGCACGGGAGTTGGCAGGAGGCAGCATTTGCATGCATGGGGGAGGAACGCATGCACGGGGGCAATGCACGCATTGCATTTGTGGGGTTTGGGTTGCTTTGGGCACTCGCTCCAGAAAAGGTTAGCTATCATTGTCCTAGTCATGGAAATTCTTCTAAGGGTGAGAGTAATTAACTGACGGAATAGCGTGCCTTCAGAAGTTCTATCATGGAAGGCTTTCAAAAAAAACCAACACTGGACAACCATTTGTCTAAAATGAGGCAGGGTCTCCTGCTTATGCCGGGAGTCGGACTGTGAGGTCGCTTCCAACTCTATTAATCTACGTTCTATCGCGGGGTGTCAAACTTGAATTCATGAGGGCTGCATCTGTTGTGTTTGATCTTGGGGGGGACCGCCTCCTGCCAATTACCTCCCTTCGTCCCATCAGATCGCATAGAGTAGGCCTCCTTCGAATTCCATCCGCCAGTCAGTGCCGACTGGCGACTACGCGGAGGAGAGCCTTCTCGGTTGCAGCTCCGACGCTTTGGAACAATCTCCCCGTGGAGATTCGCACCCTCACCACCGTCCAGACCTTCCGCACAGCCCTCAAGATCTGGCTATCCCGTCAGGCCTGGGGATAAGTCCCTAATTTTGCCCCGCCCGAATGTCAAATGAATGTTGTGTTTTATTGGTTATTTTCTTTTATTCACATTTTTTTGTGTCCTGTCTCACACACCCCCTCCTATGAAATGTAAGCCGCCCTGAGTCCCCTTAGGGAAAAGGGCGGCCTATAAATGTCAATAAAATGACTGAAAAATGACTGAAATGACCGGGGTGGGCGTGGTCAGGATGGGCATGGCCAGCTTCACATCACTCATGCTGGGGGTGCCTGTGGTGGCCCAAGTACTCTGCCACTAAAAACAGGCTCCCGAGCTCCATTCTCAATTGTGACAGCCTCTTGCAACACTCTGACTGCAAAAACGGAGCTCAGGGGCCGCACGCTGGAAGAGCCACATCTAATCACCTGTGGGCTGCATCCGGCCCGCGGGCTTTGAGTTTGACACCCCTGTTCAATGGCATTAGATTGGTTTATTTTTTGTATTTATTGTGTTTTACTAATCCAGGTGAAATATTAATATATATATTGCTACACCTTGCATGATATGGCATCAGCGACATGACAGAGAAGAGGGGGTCAACTTATTCTCCGAAACACCACAGGTTGGATCAAAATGTAATAGGTGGAAGCTTGTTACAGGAAGATCCAATCTAGAAGGAAAGAAGAATTTCCTGACAGTGAGAAGAATTAATCAGTGGAACAGCTTATCTCCCAGAGGTGTGGATGCTCCATCGCCAAAGATTTTCTAGACTAGATTGGACACCTGTTTCTTTGGGATGGTCTAAGGCAGTGTGCCCCACCCTTGTGCATGCATGCACTCCCTTTGCATGCACATGTGACCCCCGTGCTCCCCTGCCCTTCTGTGCATGCGCCTCTACCCCCATGCCCTTTTTGGCTTCCAGGTTGGTGCCGGCGGTTGTCCAGGCACAAAACGGGGCAAGGGGGGGCCTATGCGAGGCCCCAAAGTGCAATGTGAGCGCCACCTGAGCATGCGCCCTGCCCCCCATGCAGAGACATGAAGACCAGCTGACAGGCAGGAGGCGCACATGCGTGCCCCAGTAGAGCTGGGCTGGGGCGACAGCTAGTGTGTCCGCAGAGAAGGTCTGTGTGCCACCGGTGACATGCGTGCCAGAGGTTCCCCATCACAGGTCTAAAAAATGAAATCTCTCAATCTCAATGTCTTTTGTTGTTAGTTGCGAAGTTGTGTCCAACCCGTCGCAACCCCATGGACAACATTCCTCCAGGCCTTTGCTTTCCTCTATCATCCCCCGGAGTCCATTTTGAGCTCACAGCGACTGCTTCAGTGAGGCGTAGCATCGTTTAGCAAAAAATCAGCAAGAACCCCTCAAGTAGCAAAAGGGGTGATCATGCTCATCCTTAATTCTTCCTTTGAGAGGTTACTCATAGAGTAGAGGTTACTCATACCGAGTCCCCTTCATTGTTCATCTATGCTTTACCCTGCAGATTCTTTATCATCTTTGTTGTTCTTCTCTCCTCACTTTCACACATCTCCCATGGTGGCCAGAAATATATGCATATTCCAAGTGAAGCTTGGAAATTTTAAATTAGATTTAAATTAGATTTAAAATTAGATTTAAAATTAAATTTTAAATTAAATTGTAAATTAAATTTTAAATTAATTTTAAATTAAATTTTAAATTAAATTTAAATTAATTTTAAATTAAATTTTAAATTAAATTTTAAATTAAATTTTAAATAAATTTTAAATTAAATTTTAAATTAAATTTTAAATTAAATTTAAATTAATTTTAAATTAAATTTTAAATTAAATTTTAATATTAAATTTTAACATTTAAATTTAAATTAAATTTTAAAATTTAAATTTTAAATTAAATTTTAAATTAATTTTAAATTAAATTTTAAATTAAATTTAATTAAATTTTAAATTAAATTTTAAATTAATTTAAATAAATTTAAATTAAATTTAAATTAAATTTTAAATTAAATTTTAAATTAAATTTTAAATTAAATTTTAAATTAAATTTTAAATTAAATTTTAATTAAATTTAATTTATTAAACTTAAATTACATTAAATTTAATTTTAAATTACATTAAATTTTAAATAAAAATTAAATTAAATTAAATTAAAAATTAAGTTAAAATTAAATAATTAAATTAAATTAATGTCATTCACATGTTCATTTTGCCCCTCCTTCTGCATCCTTTCTTTAATCTTTCTATTCCAGTATTTCTTTGATATTAGGTGTGACTTTTGTCCTGCAGCGAGTGGACGTAGCCAAGGTTGGCGCAGTGGTTAAATGCAGCACTGCAGGCTACTGCTAGATCAGCAGTTCAGCGGTTCAAATCTCACCGGCTCAGGGTTGACTCAGCCTTCCCATCCTTCCGGGTGGGTAAAATGAGGCCCAGATTGTTGTTGGGGGCAATATGCTGACTCTCTGTAAACCGCTTAGAGAGGGCTGAAAGCCCTATGAAGCGGTAATAAGTCTATGCTTTGCTATATTGACGGTACGACTGGTTGTTATGGTGAGTTTGTCATAGGAAGTTGTCGTAGACTCACTTGAAAGAACTGGTAGGATTGGATTGCCATGGAACAAGCTACTTTCTGGTTAAACTAGAAAATGAGGGATAGACAGAATCATCCCCAGGTGGATTTATAACCAGCTGATAAATTGTACTCAATGAGTACTCCTTAATGGTCCTACATCTAACTGAAGGAAAGTGATCACAAGGCCCAGGACTCTTCAATATCTTCATAAATGAGTTAAATTAGGGAAAGAAGGGGAACCATCAAATTTGCAGATGACACTAAGATAGCACAAAGAGGCGATACTCCAGAAGACCAGCTTGGGATCCAAAAAAAGATCTTGAACAATGGACCCTATACAACAAGATGGAATTAACATGGAGAAAAGCAGTTTTACATCTGGGCAGACCCTTCCCCCCCCCCCGCGCCCCAAAGGCACAAGTACAAATAAGCAAAATCTGGCCCAGAACAGTATCTGTGAGAGGGACCTCGGAGTCCTAGTGGAGGAATCCGTTAAATACGAGACAGCAGTTTGCGGCAGCAGCCAAAAAAGCTAATACAATCCTTTGTCATATAAACAGAGGCCTAGAATCAAAATCGCATGAAGTATTAGTACCACTCTATTCAATCCTAGTGCGACCACATCTGGAATGCTGCATTGAGTTATGGTCACCACGTTACAAAAAAAGACGTTGAGACTTTGGAAAAAGTGCAAAGAAGAGCAACCTAAGACAGTGTTTCTGAACCTTGGCTACTTGAAGATGTTTGGACTTCAACTCCCAGAATTCCCCAGCCAGCATTCGCATTCGCTGGCTGGGGAATTCTGGGAGTTGAAGTCCCAAACATCTTCAAGTGGCCAAGGTTGAGAAACACTGAACTAAGATGAATAAAGGCCTGGAGACTAAAACATATGAAGAACAGTTGCAGGATTTGAGTTTGGCCAGTCCAGAGAAATGAAGGACTAGGAGGGACATGGGAGCAGTATTCCAGTATTTGAGGGGCTGCCACAAAGAGGAGGAGGTTAACTTATTTTCCAAAGCACCAGAAGGTACGTCGAGAAAAAATGGATGGAAACTAATCAAGGAGAGGAGCAACCTGGATTAAGGAGATATTTCTTTAACAGTGAGGACAATTAACCAGTGGAACAGTTTGCCTTCACAAGTTGTAGGTGCTCCTTCCCTAGAGTTTTTAAAGAAGAAAGTGGACCTGTCACTTGTCGGAAATTGTATAAGGTCTCCTGCTTGATCAGGGGTTGGACTAGAAGACCTCCAAGGTCCCTTCCAGCTCTATTCTGATTGAAAATCTATCTTTGTAGTCACTAGGAGTCAGAAATGACTTGATGATACATAATCCATCCATCCATCTATCCATAATCAATCAATCAATCAATCAATCAATCACGTAGCACAATTAGTGGATCACCCCTCCCTGTATTAAAATAACCACTGCAGCAGGACAGAATAGAGAAATCATATTTAGCAGGATCCTTCTCAATCAGTCTCATTGTTCTATAAATGTTATGTGTCTTTTGCTTTAGTAATATATATATTTTTTTTAAAAAGAAAATGCCAGCTCATCCATACTAAATAACTCTTTGCTGGTATACCTTATTAGCATACATTCAATGTTTGAAAAAGGATGGGGCATCAGGAAGGAAAATAATTATAATTAAGAGGGTCCATTCTTCACAATGTTTGCATTTTTTATCTTAACCACCCCAGACAGAGGCAATGGGGTTTAAATCTGATTTACACCATCTCGGGTTACTTCTACAGCAACTAAAGAAAAAAGTAGGAAAGAAAATTACACGAGACAGATCTCTCTCTCTCTCTCTCTCTCTCTCTCTCTCTCTCTCTATATATATATATATATATATATATATATATATATATATATATATTATATATATATATATATATATATATATATCTATATCTATATACCCTATATCTTTCTTCTGTCAAAGAGACATTCCCCACCCTCTCATTTTGCCCAAACATCTGAAGATTTCCATTCAAAGAAAGCATTCATTTTGAATATAATCTCCCTTTGACAGCTCGTGCCAAAAATATGCTGAAATACGTCCAAAGCATCTTTTAAAATTAGCAGCACAATGAACAGATATGCAATTGGAATCCGGCGTGATCCAGACTAATGGGGGTAATTTAGATTCTTCTTGATATCAGTTAATATTTGTGCAGATGAGAGCAAACTCAATTTTTCCTGCTGGCTCAAGATGTAGTAGAAAGAGAAGAATGAAAGAAACTCAGGCAGGGATGGCCATCATGCCACTGAATGTCAGTTGGGTATTCAGGGAGTGCTTGAGTTAAGACCACAATGGAGTCTACCCATTTCTAAGGATTTTACATCTTTCTCTGCAGCAACCTGCTCTATTTGAGAATAAAATAACAGAGTTGGAAGGACCTTGGAGATCTTATAGTCCAACCCTCTGCTTAGGCAGGAAACCCTACAATACTTCAGACAAATGGTTATCCAGCATCTTCTTAAAAAAACGTCCAGTGTTGGAGCATTCACAATTTTCGGAGGCAAGGTGTTCCACTGATTAATTGTTCTCACTGTCAGGAAATTTCTCCTCAGTTCCAAGTTGCTTCTCTCCTTGATTAGTTTCCACCCATTGCTTCTGTCCTGCCTTCAGGTGCTTTGGGTAATAGTTTTGACTCCCTCTTCTTTGGGGCAGCCCTGAGATATTGGAAGATTGCTCTCATGTCTCCCCTAGTCCTTCTTTTCATTAAACTAGACACACCCAGTTCCTGCAACTGTTTTCATATGTTTTAGCCCCCTAATCATTTTTGTTGCTCTTCTCTGCACTCTTTCTAGAGTCTCAACATCTTTTTTACATCGTGGCAACCAAAACTGGATGCAGTATTCCAAGGCCCTCATAAAGTGGTATTAACACTTCATGTGATCTTGATTCTATCCCTCTGTTTATGCAGCCTAGAACTGCATTGTTCTAGGCTGCATTTGATTAGGATAGTCAAGATGGGATGTGACTACAGCATGAGTGACAATGAGTAGGGATTTGGGTATATAAAGAAGATTTTATTTTAAATTCTCATTCTGGTCTATGTCCATAAAGGAAGACTAACTGATTGCAGAGGTTGTTCAGTGAATGTTTTATGTCCATAAAGCCACCGCCATGGTTGTTAAGTGAATGATATTGTTGTAAATGATCCCGCTCTTTCGATTGGTTCTAGTAATGGAAATCCTTTTCCGTTTCTGTTTTTCAGCACAAACACCATAAAATGCAGTCAGAATCAGAATAGAATGGGAAGGGAACTTGGAGATCTTCTAGCCCAGTTCCTGCTCAAGCAGGAGATCCTATATACCATTTCAGAAAAGTGAATGTCCATTCTCTTCTTAAAACCTCCAGTGGTGGAGCACCTACAACTTCTGAAGGAAACTTCAGTTCCACTGCTAATTGTCCTCACTGTTAGGAGGTTTCTCCTTAATTCTAGGTTGCTTCTCCCCTTGATGAGTTCCCATCCATTGTTTCTTGTCCTGCCCTTTGGTGCTTTGGAAAATAATTTGACCCCCCTCTTTTCGTGGCAGGCCCTCAAATACTGGAACTCTGCTATCAAGTCACCCGTAGTCCTTCTTTTCTCTGGACTGGCCCCTACCCAAATCCTGCAACCATTCTCCTAGGTTTTAGTCTCTAAGCCTCCAATCTTCTTAGTTGCTCTTTTTAGTTGCTATCTCAATTTCTCCCTCCCTATCCCTCAGCTCCAGTGTGGCAACACTGAAGCCTCAAAATGGATCTGGTCAGGCAGGGACGTGCAGTCAGGGGAGGCAGGAGAGGCAGAAAAAAAAGAGGAAAAAAATCTAGGTCTGACTTTGGCGTTTTATGATCCTCTTAAGCAAGAGGTTAAAAGCCTAAAAATTCCTGACGTAGGTGAGGCACGTCGTTCTCCTGCCTCCTCCTGTAGAGGGCGCTTTTTAGAGGCTTTTTTAAACAGTTAAGCAGAGTCATCCACGGTGAGCAACTAGCTCAGCCTGACCTCAGCTCTTGCCTGTTTTCTTTTGCATCTTTTTTCTTTTCATGATGACAGGCAAGAGCAGAGTTGAATCCTCTCTGGAACAGCTGGAAAAGGTATGTGTGGGTCGGAGGGAGGGGAAGGAATTCAAACTTCATCCTCAAGTGTAGATCCCTCCCCAAGTGTAGTTTGATTGCAGGCAGAGCCACGTTGCCTTTTCAAACACACACACACACACACACACACACACACACCTATATAAAACATATAAGCCCAGCCTTCATTGATTACAGGTTTGAAAAGGCAATGTGGCTCCGCCTGCATCAAAGGCTCGGATTGGAAGGCAGCAGGGGAATGGTGGGGTGTGTGGCAGAGGAGCTGCTTTCAGGACATTGGAAAATATATCCAATTGCACAGAAGGTGATGCACATGCGCAGATAAGGCACATGTGAATGAAACAAGCACGCAAAAGAGAGGGCTCACATTTGTGAACTGATAGGGAAGGTAAGTGAATCCCACCTCTGATGCAAATGCAAGTAGATTAATAGGTACCATTTCAGCCGGAAGGTAACAGTGTTTTGTGTACCTTTTACAGATGCTGGCCACATTACCACAGAACAAAATGTATTCCGACAAACACTGGCTCCCTCAGCCAAGACATGGAGATCAACATTTTACCATAGAATTGGGTACAGTAGGACAAGGGAAACTTATTTTGCAAAAGTAGTAGATGAATCTATTGTTTCTGAAATAGTTCACAGAAGGTGGTTTCCTTTAATTTCACCTCACTTTACAATATCCATAGTATTCTCTCAGTTCCATCAAGGTGCATCATTTGTGTAATGATGCCATTATGCAAATAATATACTTTTGGGTTTAATGGACTTTGGGAATAACAGAAACATTCTCTACCCAAATGGTCCATTGAAGCAAGATTTTTTTTTTATCATATAACACCATTACTGGTAGCATCGTCTGTCCTGATTTTCAATTGCAAGTTCTTGGTATGTTTGTTTTTAACTGAAGATGTCTGGAGGTGACATATACAGTGGATCAGGAAGTATTCAGACCCCCCTTCACTTTTGTCAATTCAAATTGCTTTGAAAAGAAAAAGAAAAAAAAAACGACTTCCGACAATCACGCGGATCAGCTGTGAGCCTGTGAGCTGTGCGTGGGAAAAGGTTGGCCACGCCCACCCAGTCACATGACCCCCCCCAAGCCACGCCCACAGAACCGGTGAGGGCCAAAATGTAGATTTCACCACTGACACAGAGCCATCTCTCTGGGCATGCCAGTGGTCAACCGTTGCTCTTCTGGGTCCAGCACACCCATGCACGCTGGCCAGCTGGTCTTCACATGTGCGGGAGTGCTGGAAAATGGAAAGAGCAATTCCTGGCACTTATGCATGCACTGGAAAGCTCAGCTTCTGGTTTCTGACACCGCACGCGCACCAGAAACTGGAAGTCCAGATGACCGTGCTGCTGTGCTGCCTCCCAGAAACCGGAAGCTCAGTTTTCTGTCATGCATACTGCAGAACTGTTTCCAGCCCTCCCCTGCAGGTGCCCCAGGGAGCTGCTCTTCGGGTTCCAGCGATCCCGTGCGCACGCTCCCATTCTGGCACTCGGTGCTGCAAAGATTTGCCAACTCTGTTCTATGGTTTTCTTCTAAAGATCTGCATTTTCTCTCTCTCTCTTTCTCTCCCTGCTCCCTGATGTTTAGAGACATACTAGCTGCAAATACGGAGGAGGTTTGGAAGTGTTAATGCCTGTTGAGAGGCGAAGTATCTGCAGATTTATAAACTCTCTTCTCCTTGTCTCCATCAGAGCTCTCCTTCCAAACGGGCAGAAATAAACCCTTTCGTCTCAATCATTTCTCCTTCCCAATTTTCATTTTGCCAAAGCACTACTCTTAGGCTACGATTCTATTCATCTCCCCCCCATGGGAGATGGCTTTGTTGTAGTTTGGATGATTCAATTCCCCCCCACCACTTTTACACACACATACGCACACACAACACACACAGGCATGTGGACCGCTCTTGTGAGTTGGTGGTGGTTTTATTGCCTACAATAATAAACAAATGTTTACTTTTGCGAATCCTCAGGGAAATTCATTACAAAGAAGGGGGAAAAAGGGAAAGAGGGGGGAAAAAAAACCCAGGAATGAAAATGCCAAGAGAGAAATGGTTATTACTACTTTGGGTTTTTTTAGGGGCATATAATATGCAGAATTTAATATGGCTGCAGAATAGCACGCACACACACACAGACGGCCACACAAATGCGGACACAGATGCAGAAAATCAGGGAAGATCTCGAAGCTCCTCTCATTTGTAACAATATTTCAGTGATTATTGTGAAATTATTTTATTGAAGTGGTTTAGCCTTCGTAACCTGGACTTTGTTTCTTTGTTTCTTTTCTTCTTTCTTTTTCTTTTACTTCTCGAGGGCAAATATGGAATAGGATTTTGATTTTTCTCATTTGAAGAGTGGGGGGGAGGGAAATCTAAAACACATTATTTATGCTGCAGCTACATCAGTTGGTTCCCGTTGAGAACTGTTAGGCAAAGTGCAGGAGAAGATTGGAGGCCTTGAAAATAAAAAATAAAAAACAAAGAAAGAAAGAAAAAGAAAGAAAGAAGAGGAAGGAAGAAGGAAGGAAGAGGGAGGGGGAAGGAAGGACGTTAAGAAGAAGGAAGGAGGAAGGAAAGAAAAAAGAGGGAGGGAGGGAAGGAAGGAAGGAAGTTAAGAAGGAAGGAAGGAAGGAAGAAAGAAAGAAGAAAGAAAGAAAGAGAAGAGGGAAGAAAGAAGGAAGGTAAGAAGGAAGTAAGAAAGAAGAAATGAAGAGGGAGGGAGAAGGAAAGAAGTTAAAAGGAAGGAAGGAAGAAAGGAAAGAAAGAAAAGGAAAAGAAAGAGGGAGGGAAGTTAAGAAGGAAGGAAGGAAGGAAGAAGGAGGGAGGGAAGGAGGAAGGAAGGAAAGAAGAAAAGAAGGAAGGAAGGAAGGAAAGAAGGAAAGAAAGAAGAAAGAAAGAAGGAAGAAAGAAAGAAAGAAAAAAGGACAGATGACAGACAGAACAGACAGACAGACATTGTCTCAAATGGAGAAACTGTGGTTTATTCAACTGTGGTTTGGGAATTAAAGTTGGAGAAGAGTAGAGATGCAGCTTGCGTGATAATAAAGGGAATAGAAGGGGAACTCATCAAATTTGCAGATGACACTAAGCTGCCAGGAATAGCCAAAACCCCAGAAGATGGCCTCAAGATCCAGCTGGATCTCGACAGACTTGAACACTGGGCCCTACCTAACAAATGAAATTCAATGTAGAGAAAAATAAAGTCTTGCACTTAGGCAAGAATGACCAAAAGTACATGTACAGATTAGGTGAAACCTGGCTTAATAGCAATAATTGTGAGAGGGATCTTGGAGTCCTAGTGGACAATTGATTAAATATGAGTCAATAGCATGCAGCGGCAGCAAAAAAAAAGCCAATGCAATCCTAAATTTCATTAACAAGGGATTGAATCAAGATCGTGTGAGGTACTAATATCACTCTATAAAGCCATAGTAAGACCACACCTAGAATACTGCATCCAGTTTTGGTCACCACACTGTAAAAAAATGTTGAGACTCTAGAAAAAGTGCAGAGAGAGCAACCAAGAGGATGAGGGGACTTGAGGTTAAAACATACGATGAACTTGAAGGAACTGGGCCTGGCTAGTTAAATGAAAGAAGGACCAGGGGAGACATGATAGCAGTCTTCCAACATTTGAGGGTTGTCACAGAGAAGAGGGAGTTGTGCTATTTTTCAAGGCACCCAAAGGCCAGACTAATGGAATAATGGAAATTGATCAAGAAGAGATTCAACCTGGAAAGAAGGAGACATTTCCTGACAGTGAGAACAATTAAGCAATGGAACAGCTTGTCTTCAGACGTTGCAGGGCTTCATCACTGGAGGCTTTCAGGAAGAGTCTGGACAGCCACTTGTCAGAAATGGTATAGGGTCTCCTGCTTGAGCAGCTGTTAAGTTAGTAACATGGTTGTGTAGTGAATCCAGATTCTCCACTGATTTTGTTAGTTAGAATTTCAGTTTATCTTTATTTCAAAGAGAACATGATGGAAATTCATTCTATCATCTATCCATCTATTCTATCCTCTATCCATCTCTCTCTCTCTCTCTCTCTCCCATCTCTCTCCCTCTCTGTTTATCCTTCCTTCCTACCTACCTACCTACCTACCTCTACCTACCTACCTACCTACCTACCTACTACCTACCTATCTATCCAGTGGTGGGTTTCAAAAATTTTGGAACCTCTTCTGTAGGTGTGGCCTGCTTTCCGGGTCCACTGGTGGAACCTCTTCTAACCAGTTCGGTAGATTTGATGAACCGGTTTCTGAATAGGTGCGAACTGGTAGGAACCCACCTCTGTATCTATTATTATCTATCTATCTATCTATCTATCTATCTATCTATCTATCTATCTATCTATCTATCTATCTATCAATCATCATCTAATTTATCTATTTTTTATCTATCCCTCTCTTTCTTGCTCTTATTATATATATATATATATGTTGTGTGTGTGTGTGTGTGTGTGTGTATGTGTATAATATGTGTGTGTGTGTGTATATATATATATACACACACACACACACACACCACACACATATAATATATATATATATATATATTATATATATATATACATACATACATACATACATACATACATACATACATATATATATATATATATATATATATATAAAATTGATTTATCTATTCATCATATCTCTCCTTTATTCTATATCTATCTTCAATCCATCCATCAATATCATTCTATAATATTTTTATGCTACTTTTCTAGAGTGGCCATAGATAAGATAACCAGAATTGTTAGGCACGGGTGGGACAAGCATTAAAAAAAAATTAAGATAGCCCCCCCCCCCCAGCTGCATGGACCTACTCACCCATTTTTACACGTGTGGTCCCGTGTCTTGGTTTCACACATGCACACACACACACACACCCTGGGGCCAGGATTTTGTCAAGTTCTAAATTAAAAGAAAAGCAAAGATGGAAAGGTTCCGAACTGTTATTTGGCGAATGAAGGACAAATCATTATGACTTGGCTGTTATTGAAATCATAAAATTTTCTACATGACATGCATAGAAAATTGGAGGCTGAGGGAGAACCAACCTATAAACTTTGGCTGTCATTAAATTGCAAATTTTACAATAACACCGGATGGACTATTCATGTTTCATCTCCCACCCTTTTCCCCCATTTTCATTCTTAATTGCCTTTTTATTGTGTCTATGCCTGTCCTATCACTCAGGGAAACTTGTCATAAAAGGTGGCACCAGGAGAAAGGGATATTGATCAGGTGATAAGCGAAAGAATCCAACAAATCAAAACAAAATTTCCTAATAAACCTGCGGGTTGTAGGAAGGGCTGAGGATTTCTTTCCTTTCCTTTGTGTTTGTATTGGCTGAAAGTTTTGCTGCTGTCCAGTCAGCACCTTGGATGATAATCTCCCTTTCATTGTTTGGTAAACCCTTGTAGAAAGATTTAATTTGTTTCAGCTAATGTGGATTTTAATCAGAGTTATGGAAGATATTTTGTGGAAGATCCTCCTTCCCTTCCTTCTCCCCTCCCTCCCTCCCTCCCTCCCTATCTCTTTCTTTCCTCCCCTTCTTTCTTTCCTTCCTCCTTCTCTTCCTCCCTCTTTCCCTTTCCACTCCCATCCTTCCTTCGCTCTTTTCTTTCCTTAGTTTTCCCTCCCCTCCCTTCCTTCCCCTTTCTCCCATCCTGTTTCCTTCCTGTCTCCACCCTCCTTCCTTCCTTCTCTTCCCTCCCACCTTTCTTTCCTTCCCTCTTCTCTCCCCCCTCCCTTCCCTTTTCCCCTCCATCTCTTTTTACTTTCTTAGCTTTCCGTCTTTACTCCTCTCCTTTCCCTCCCAGATGTTTTCTTCCTCCCTCCCTCCTTCCTATTTCCTCCCTCCTTCTCTCCCCTTCCATTGCCACTCTCCCATCCTCCCTCTCTTTTCTTTCCTTCGCTTTCCCTCCTTCCCCTTTCCCTTTTCCCCTCCTGTTTCCTTCCTCCTCCACCCTCCTTCCACTGTCCGTCTTTCCTTTTCCTCCCTCCTCCTCTTCTTATATTTCACTCCCCTCTTCTCTACCTCCCTCCCTTCCTTTTCCCACTCCCATCCATCTTTCCTTTCATTAGCTTTTTCTCCTTCTCCCTTGCTTTCCCTTTCTCCCCATGTTTCCTTCCTTCCTTTATTCATTCATTTTCCTCATCCCTTCCTTCTTTCTTTCTTTCCTTCCTTCCTTCCTTCCTTCTTTCCTTCCTTTCCTTCCTTCTTTCCTTCCTTCCTTCAAAGGCAAATGAAAACACTTTGGAATTCAACACTCAACTCATTAGATTAGTACACGTTGGAAGGAGAGCTCCAAATTTTGCAACAGAAAAAAAGTAGGATATGGATGCTGCTCTGAAAACTAATATCTGTTTAGCAAAAGTTTGCTGACCAGATACAAATCTCCAGAGCCTTTTCAATGAGTTATATTGAAACTCATAAACACCCTACAATGGTAAATAATTTTCAACCAGACATGTTGTGTATGTGAAAATCGCATTTGGCTCCATCCGAAAGACACATCCTAATATGGGAGGCAATTAAATGCACACAGAGAAACAACATTTTCTTCACGTTATCTCTAAGCGCCAACTGGTAATGAATTGATGAAGAAATCTGCATGGGAGGGAATTGTCCTTTCAACATCCTGGGAAGAGCAATTAATCTCTCAGGATTTCACATTCAAGTTTGCCCAAGAATTCTCCGCTTGCTAATCCATATGAATCCAAAATGTGGAAGTTCATCTTTTCCAAAATGGCAATCCAAGTTCTCGACAGATCTGAGAGACAGAGAAAAATCTGTCACACACGACGGTAGCAATTATTTTATTTTACGTCACGAAAAATCACAAGAGACATCCCCACAAGAGGCAGAGATGGGATCAGAGTCGGTGGGAACACTTCCTTAACATTGTCAGGAATGTATTTATACAGATAGTTTATGCCCTTTAGTTCTTTAAAATGTTAATCAATCAAATAGAGCTGGAAGGGCCTTGGAGGTCTTCTAGTCCAACCCCTGCCCAAGCAGGAGACCCTAGACCATTTCCGACAAGTGACAGTGCAGTTTCTTCTTTAAAAACTCTAGTGATGGAACCTACAACTTGTGAAGGCAAACTGTTCCACTGGTTAATTGTCCTCACTGTAAAAAAATTTCTCCTTAATTCCAGGTTGCTTCTTCCTTGATTAGTTTCCATCCATTTTTTTTCTCGACTTGCCCTCTGGTGCTTTGGAAAATAAGTTAACCTCCTCCACTTTGTAGCAGCTCCTCAAATACTGGAATACTGCTCCCATGTCCCTCCTAGTCCTTCTTTTCTCTGGACTGGCCAAACTCAAATCCTGCAACTGTTCTTCATATGTTTTACAGGGGGGGCATAACCTTTTCCTAGGGGGTCACAGCAGATCGACAGCAGTTACAACTTCCACGACACCCTCATTTTAAAGCCCTAAAAACTGAATTGAATGAGCTATTAAATGTTAATTTGCTTTAAGAATGGCTGGAAAATTCGATTCGGAAGAACAAAGGATCATTGACAGAATAAAATGCATTGCCTTTCGAGAGGCTCGCGATGCTGGAGCCAGATCTCAATTCGCCAGATCTCAATCCGGCAGAGAACATTGGGGCCATAATTAAGGATGAAGTGGAAGCTCTGATGATTCAGGAGCAAGGTCAAAATCGATATTCGGTTGAAACTTTGAGAATGAATTTGGAAACTGTGTTGAAAAATCTGGAAAATCGAACGGAACTGTTTGAAGATTTGTTGTGTTCTTATCCACCTCGTTTGAATGCTGTTCGAAGGGCTAATGGTGGTCATACTGACTATTAAATCGTGTCAATAAACTCAGTTTTTGATGGGCTTTCGAATGGTGTATGAATTATTTGTGTTGTTATACAAGTGTTGCTGTGACCCCTAGGAAAAGGTTATGCCCCGCCCTGTAGTCTCCAGGCCTTTATTCATCTAGTTCAGTGTTTCTCAACCTTGGCCACTTGAAGATGTTTGGACTTCAACTCCCAGAATTCCCCAGCCAGCATTCGCTGGCTGGGGAATTCTGGGAGTTGAAGTCCAAACATCTTCAAGTAGCCAAGGTTGAGAAACACTGTCTTAGTTGCTCTTCTTTGCACTATTTCCGAAGTCTCAACGTCTTTTTGTAACATGGTTACCAAAACTCAATGCAGCATTCCAGATATGGTCGCACTAAGGATTGATAGAGTGGTACTAATACTTCATGCAATTTTGATTCTAGGCCTCTGTTTATATGACAAGGATTGTATTAACTTTTTTGGCTGCTGCCACAAACTGCTGTCTCATATTTAACGGATTCTCCACTAGGACTCCGAGGTCCCCCTCACAGATACTGTTCTGGGCCAGATTTGCTTAAAATGTACTTGTGCTTTTTTTTCTACAGAGGTGTAAAGCTGCTTTTCTCCATGTTAAATTTCATCCGGTTGTATAGGACCAGTAGGGGATTCAGCCAGTTCGCACCTATCCGGGAGAACTGGTTGGTAACTTCTAAGCAATTCAGAGAACCGGTTGTTGGAAGAAATCTCCTTTTGTTTTTTCCCCACTTTACAGGGCTAATCCTGCAAGGGAGGCAGGAAGGAAACATTCTGGTGCTGTTTCTAGCCTGATCTTTATTGCCTTGCTTACAGAAACTGCCTCTCCGGTTAACCCTTATGACAATGTAACAGCTAAGGCTACGCGTCCATCGACCTGAGTGACGTTGAGTTGGCCATGCCCACCCAGTCACATGACCACTGAGCCCCACCTACCCGACTGGTCATTAGGGCAGAGAACTGGTTGTTAAATTATTTGAATCCCACCACTGTGTAGGACCCATTGTTCAAATCTGTCAAGATCTTTTTTGGATCCCAAGCTTGTCTTCTGGGGTATTGGCTATTCCTGCCAGCTTAATGTCATCTGTAAATTTGATGAGTTCCCCTTCTATCCCCTCATTTAACTTATTTATGAAGATATTGTAGAGTCCTGGGCCTTGTGGTATCCCACTGCTCACTCTCCTCCATTTAGGTGTAGTACCATTAAGGAGTACTCACTGAGTACAATTTGTCAGCCGGTTACAAATCCATCTGGTGATGATTCTGTCTATCCCAGAAGAGCCCCTTGAAGTTTAGATGTCCACCATTGTTCCTTTTTTCATTATCTCTCTCACCTTCATAGCTAAGAAAGAATGGTTGTTAGAAGAAGCCTCAGACCTGTGCCAAAGCCAGAGGCTTAAAAGAAAGGAATGGATGGAACACATTACAGAACAAAAGATTGAATGGAAACTGGAACTATTCCTATTGGGCATACTAGGTGATAAAATGTGTAAAAAAAATCCCAATATATAATACTACATATATTAACCGCAACAAGAATAGTATTCGCTCAAAATTGGAAGCAGAACAATATCCCTCCAGATCAGAGTTGGGTTCCTACCAGTTCGCACCTATTCGGTAGAACCGGTTCGGCAAATCTACCGAACCGGTTAGAAGAGGTTCCACCAGTGGACCCAGAAAGCAGGCCACACCTACAGAAGAGGTTCCAATTTTTTTTGAAACCCACCACTGGTCCTTGGATATTCTTATGCATGCCAGTGCTGTGTGTGAGGTAATTTAAGGTGGTTCTGACAAGTGTCGTTGGCATCTTCATATCCAGTCACATGGGTGGCAAGCCACTCCCATCTGGTCACATGGGCAGCAAGCCACTCCCACAAAGGAGGCCACACCCACAGAGTAGGTTCGAACAATTTTTGAAACCCACCACTGCTCCAGATGCAGTGATCATAAGAAAGGTACTTGAATGTGTAGAGATGGATAGGTTGACCATGGAACTGAAGGATAGAGAAGAATTGGAGTATTGTAGATGGTATAATGGTTAGATGATGACCAAGATACTGTATAAGATTATCTACAACAAATATAACACTGTATATATCTGTAAATATTATTATTTTAAGTGATTATATATAGAGTATATTAGGGAACATAGAAATAGAGCTTATGTAAATACGAATGATATAACGATACTGATATGGACTCGCTGTAATGTGTGGAAATTTGTGTTTTGTTTTTTAATATTTAAATAAGTTCAATAGCAATTATTTTAAAAAAGAAGAAAAAAGCCCTCCGGGATAGTTGTACAGTATGATTTAAGGTCAGGTAGTGTGTGATTTAAGAACGAGTTAGCTGTACATTAAGTTATACCAAGCAGATAACAAGATGGATTTGGAAAGTGATGAGAAATGACAGAGAACATATGTACTTTAAAGCAGATGACGGCAAATTGAAAACATTACTGTAACTTATTAAAGATTGATTTTTTCCCCCAGACACTCCTTGCTATTGTTTGACAAAAACAAATGTTAATGGTAACACAAAGAGAAACAACCTCAAGGTATCCAAGTCTCAAAGTTGAGAATGGAATGGAATGGAAGATGTCAATGCAGCATTGCTTGATCAATGAGGGTCGCTGAGGTTTCCTGTCTAAATAAGGTGTAAGGGTTCCAAATAGCATCCAAAATTAAATCAGAGTCCGAGGCAAAAGATTCATCAAAGTTCCAATTTATTAAGAAAGCCCTGTTGGCACATCTGGGAAAATCCCAAATCTGAAAGCTTCCCAGTTTTCCCACCCAGTTGAAAGTTCAAGATCTTGCCCCCGACACCCACAAGTCCATCACATGGTCCAATCTTCTACTGCCACAAAGACAGATCCCTCCCATCCAATTCGGGCAGGTGCAGAGACAAAAGATGACCTTGAGTTTCTAAGAAGAATGTGATTATGGCTACATATCACCCAACATCATATAATCCCGCCTCCTGTTTTTCCACAGTAGAAAGTAGACAGTAGAAAGTGTGGCACAGCCTGAAGTCCAAAAGAAAAGATGGCTTGAAGGCATGACAGCAGGCGGTTGAACCAGAAGACTTCCAAGGTCCCTTCCAACTCTGTTATTCTGTTCTATGGTTTTGGTGACCTTGAACCAAATAGCAGTAGCAATAGCAATAGCAGTTAGACTTATATACCGCTTCATAGGGCTTTCAGCCCTCTCTAAGCGGTTTACAGAGTCAGCATATGCCCCCAACAATCTGGGTCCTCATTTTACCCACCTCGGAAGGATGGAAGGCTGAGTCAACCCTTAGCCAGCGAGATTTGAACAGCCGAACTGCCGAACTAGCAGTCAGCTGAAGTAGCCTGCAGTACTGCACTCTAACCACTGCGCCACCTTGGCTCTTACAAAATCCACAGTGGTGAAATTCATTATTTTTTTTACTACTGGTTCTGTGGGCATGACTTGGTGGGCATGGCAGGGGAAGAATCTGCAAAATCTCCATTCTCACTCCACTCTGGGGCCAGCCAGAGGTGGTATTTGCCGGTTCTCCAAACTACTCGGAATTTCCACTACTGGTTCTCCAGAACCTGTCAGAACCTGCTGGATTTCACCTCTGATCCAAGGCCCTAAAAGATGCACCTTGAACAGAAGGACTCTTGTAAATGTCTGTCCTTCTCCACAAATCAAATTATTAGCTTCCAGTTTTAACAAGTGCTCTCGATTAAGAAATGACACATTTTCGCAACCGGCAATTCAACAGCTGATATTCCAAAATGTCACCGAGTTAATAAGGGGCACATCTTCATTTGGCCAGACTCCCTTTTAGCGGCATTAAAAAAAATGATAATGTTCTGCAAAATAGAACTCTTGCAATTCCAATATTGACAATGTGTATGTGTTACAATTATAGATTTCAGGTGTCTTTGGACTAATCAAGCATTTCAAAATCTGTGAAACTTGGCTCATTTCATCTATATATGCTGAACAGAGTTGGATGGGACCTCAGAGGTCTTCTAGTCCAACCCTCACATGCTCAACCAGAACATCCTATACCATTTCATTTAGTCATTTATTTTTAGTCATTTATTTGACATTTATAGGCCGCCCTTTTCCCTGAGGGGACTCAGGGCGGCTTACAATTAATAGGAAGGGAGTGCAAGACAAACACAAGAAAAAAAAATGTGAATTAAAAAAAATAAGCCAGTAAAACACAACATTCATTCAGCATTCGGGTGGGGCGAGGTTAGGGTCTTATCCCCAGGCCTGACAGGATAGCCAGATCTTGAGGGCTGTGCGGAGGTCTGGACGGTGGTGAGGGTGCGAATCTCCACGGGGAGATCGTTCCAAAGCGTCGGAGCTGCAACTGAGAAGGCTCTCCTCCGCGTAGTCCCAGTCGGCACTGACTGGCGATGGAATTCGGAGGAGGCCTACTCTATGCGATCTGATGGGACGAAGGGAGGTAATTGGCAGAAGGCGGTCTCTCAAATAGTCAGATCCACTACCATGGAGGGCTTTATGAATGGTGAGTAGCACCTTGAAGCGCACCCGGAGATCAACAGGTAGCCAGCGCAGCTCACAGGATGGTGTTATGTGGGCGAACCGTGGTGCGCCCACGATCACTCGCGCGGCCCCATTCTGGACTAGCTGAAGTCGCCATGCTCTTCAAGGGCAGCCCCATGTAGAGCACATTGCAGTATTCCAGCCTAGAGATCACAAGGGCTCGAGTGACTGTTGTGAGGGCCTCCCGATTCAGGTAGGGCCGCAACTGGCGTACCAGGCGAACCTGGGCAAATGCCCCCCTGGTCACAGCTGACAAATGATGGTCAAAAGTCAGCTGTGGTCCAGGAGGACTCCCAAGTTGCGGACCCTGTCTGAGGGTATAAATTTTGACCCCCCAGCCTGAGTGATGGAATGTTGGCCAAATCGTTGGGAGGGAAACACAACAGCCACTCGGTCTTGTCTGGGTTGAGTACCAGTTTGTTAGCTCTCATCCAGTCCTTAACGGCCTCAAGGCCCCGGTTCATCACGTCCACCGCTTCATTGAGTTGGCATGGGGCGGACAGATACAACTGTGTATCGTCCGCGTATTGATGGTATTTTATCCCGTGCCTCCGAATGATCTCACCCAGCGGTTTCATGTATATGTTGAATAGTAGGGGGGATAAGACTGAACCCTGCAGCACCCCATAAGTTAGGGGCCTCGGGGACGATCTCTGCCCCCCCCCAACACCGACTGTGACCTGTCCGAGAGGTAGGAGGAGAACCACTGCAAAACAGTGCCTCCCACTCCCACCTCCCGCAGTCGTCGCAGAAGGATACCATGGTCGATGGTATCGAAAGCCGCTGAGAGGTCAAGGAGACTAGGATGGACGCATGGCCTCCATCTCTGGCTCTCCAGAGATCATCGGTCATGCGACCAAAGCGGTTTCTGTCTGTAACCGGGCCTGAAGCCGGACTGGAAGGGTCAAGGTAGCTAGCTTCCTCCAAGGTACGCTGAAGCTGGAAGGCCACCACCTTCTCAACAACCTTCCCAACAAAGGAAGGTTGGAGACTGGACAATAGTTATTAAGAACGGCTGGATCCAAGGATGGTTTCTTCAGGAGGGGTCTCACCACCGCCGCTTTAAGTGCGGTGGGGAAGTGCCCCTCCTGAAGAGAGGCGGTAACGACCACCTGGATCCAGCCTCGTGTCACCTCACTGCTGTTGGCAACCAGCCAGGAGGGACACGGGTCCAGTATACAGGTGGAGGCGCTCAGAGCTCGCATAGCCTTGTCCACATCCCCGAGGCAACATCCTGAAACTCAACCCAGAGATGGTCTGCCAAGTTATCCCCCTGTGTCTCGGCTGGATCTGCGGAGTGGAGTCCAAGTCCGACCGAAACCGAGCAACTTTGTCCGCCAAGAACTGGACATACTCCTCAGCCTTACCCTGTAAGGGTCCCCTGCCTCCCTCCTATTTAGGAGGGAGCGGGTTCCTAAACAGGGCGGCTGGGCGGGACTCGGCGGACGCAACCAAGGTGGCAATGTGTGTTCTTTTTGTTGTCCTTAGTGCCCGGATGTATTCCTTGGTCCATGCTGTCAGAAGTGCTCGGTTCGATTCGGACCTATCGGACCTCCACAAGTGCTCTAGGCGTCTCCTCCGGCGCTTCATCTCCCGGAGCTCCTCGGTAAACCAAGGAGGCCTCCGGGATCCGCCGACCCGGAGGGTAGTGGCGCAATCCGGTCAAGAGACTCTGATGCTGCCGAGTGCCAGGCAGCACAAGAGTCTCCGCCGAACTGTGGGCGAGAGTATCAGGAATAACCCCAAGCTCCGTCTGGAACCTTAACGGGTCCATAAGTCGCCTGGGGCGGAACCACCTGGTCGGTTCCTCCTCCCTACGGTGGGGGTTTGGCCTCCGGAAGTCTAGCCTCAGTAGGCAGTGATCTGACCACGACAGGGGTATGATCTCATCACCCCTCAGACCAAGATCACAAATCCACTGCTCCGAGAGGAATACGAGGTCGAGTGTGTGACCCGCTGAGTGGGTTGGGCCTCGGATTACCTGGGTCAAGCCCATTTCAGACAAATGGTTGTCCAGTCTCCTCTTAAAAACCTCCAGCGTTGGAGACCTCACAACTTCTGGAAGAAAGTTGTCCCACTGATTAATTGTTCTGATTGTCAGGAAATTTCTCCTTGTTTCTAGGTTGGATCTCTTCTTGATCAGTTTCCACCCATTGCTTCTTGTCCTGCCCTCGGGTGCTTTGGAGAATTGGCTGGATTCTCTTTTTCATCGAAGTAGACATATCCAATTCTTACAATTGTTCTTTCTATGTTTTAGTTTCCAGTCCCCCAAGTCCAAGGACCTTACAAAGTCCACTTTCTGTTTACATTGCAAAATAAATTCAATGTGTACTGCAAACTACTGTACTGTAGTAACACGCTCTACATGGGGCTGCCATTGAAGAGTGTTCGAAGACTTCAGCTGGTCCAGAACGCAGCCGCACAAGCAATTGTGGGTGCACCCAGGTACACCCACGTCACACCTATGCTCCGCGAGCTGCACTGGTTACCCATTGTCTCCGGACCCGCTTCAAGGTGCTGGTCATTATCTATAAAGCCCTACATGGCATCGGACCTGGGTACCTGAGAGACCGCCTCCTGCCGATTACCTCCCATAGACCGATTAGATCTCACAGGTTAGGTCTTCTCCGGATTCCATCTGCCAGCCAATGTTGGCTGGCGACTCCTCGGGGGAGAGCTTCTCTGTTGCAGCTCCAGCCCTCTGGAACGACCTCCCATGGAGATCCGGACCCTTACTACCCTCCCAGCCTTCCACAAAGCCGTCAAGTCCTGGCTGCTCCAGCAGGCCGGGGGGCTTTCGAAATATCCAGCCCCACGGAAACTGTGACTGTTGTGTATTTTAAAGTATTGTTTTGTTTATTTATCCCCTCCCTGTTTATTGTAAGCCGCCCGGAGTCCTTCGGGAGTGGGTGGCATACAAGACAAATAAAACTAAACTAAACTAAACTAAACTAAACTAAACTAAGGCATACAAAACCTTTGCTAGACCAGTTCTTGATACAGCTCATCTGGCTGAAATCTTGACTGTATATCAGATATTAATACAATTGAGAAAGTCCAGAAGTATTTCATGAAAAGAGTCCTCCACTCCTGTACTCACAACAGAATACCTTATGCCACCAGACTTAAAATTTTGGGCTTAGACAACTTAGAACCAAGATGGTGAACCTATGAGATGCGTGCCAATAGAGCATGCAAGGCATTGTCCTGTCAACTCCAGAGTGCATGCTGGCCAGCTGATTTGGCCTTCATTTTTGGCTGGTTTTTGCCCTCAAAAAACAACCCAATACGCCAACCGGAAGTTTGGGAACGGACTTCCAGTTTGCGTGCTGGATTGTTGTTTGCCCTCCGGAAGCTTCAGGAGGCTTCCCTGAATCTTCCAGAGGAAGAAACATTGTCCAAAACGAACTGTTTTCGCTCTCCCCAGCTCCTAGAAAGCTTATGCATTGAGGGGGAGGGCACAGAATTATGTGGGCATGTGCACGCACGATCCCCCCCGCGCTCCCCCTGCTTTTGGCACGTGATGGCAAAAAGGATAGCCATCACGGAATTAGAACTTCGCCGTCTTCGATCCGACCTAAGCGTAGTACATAAAATTATCTGCTACAATGTCTTACCTGTCAATGACTACTTCAGCTTGAACTGCAACAACACGGGAGCACAAAATAGATACAAACTCAAGGTAAACCGCTCCAAACTTGATTGCAGAAAATACGACTTCAGCAACAGAGTGGTCAATGCCTGGAATGTATTACCTGATTCTGTTTGTTACATACCCAAACCCCCATAATTTTAACTGTCTACTATTGAGTTTATTATATTTATTATTATATTTCTATTACGCCCTATTCCCCGGAGGGGACTCAGGGCGGCTCACAACCAAGTCGGGGGAGGGGGGGTACAAATAAGAAAAAAAGAACACAAAACAATACCACATTAAACACCAACAACCATACCATTCGAGGGGGGACAAAAACTCATTAGCCCCAGGCCTGTCAGAACAGCCAGGTTTTAAGGGCTTTGCGGAAGGCCTGGAGGGTGGTGGGGGTCCGAATCTCCACGGAGCTCGTTCCAAAGGGCCGGAGCAGCCCAGAGAAGGCCCTCCTCCAGGTGGTCGCCAGTCGGCATTGGCCAGTAGATGGAATTCGAGGAGGCCTAATCTGTGGGATCTAATCGGTCTATTGGAGGTAATTGGCAGGTATTGACCTCATTCCATTCATAAGAGGTCTGTAAAGGGGTATGCATAAGCACACCAGCGTGCCTATCATCCAGTGGTGGGTTTCAAAAATTGTTCGAACCTACTCTGTGGGTGTGGCCTCCTTTGTGGGAGTGGCCTTCCACCCATGTGACCGGATGGGAGTGGCTTGCCGCCCATGTGACCGGATATGAAGATGCCGACGACACTTGTCAGAACCACCTTAAATTACCTCACGTACAGCACTGGCATGCATAAGAATATGATGTAAACTTGTTTTTTAAAAAGCATCTTTGGTTTGCGTTAAAACAACTTCAACACACACAGTGTTCTGATTGCACCACAAACGCAGTAGTCATCCTTACCTTTCCCAGAGGCACTGAGTTTTATAAATAGGAGCATGATAGTGTAGAATAATCATGTCCAAGGACCAGTGGTGGGTTTCAAAAAATTCTGGAACCTCTTCTGTAGGTGTGGCCTGCTTTCCGTTCCGGTCACTGTGGAACTCTTCTAACCGGTTCTACCGAATAGGTGCGAACTAGTAGGAACCCACCTCTGCTACCATCCCTGTCCTGCTGTCCTCATTATTTTAGTACCCTTTCTTGTGTTCATGATCCATGTTATAATACGAACACCTGTTTTTTTTTTTACATGTTTGAAGAAAGAAAGAAAGAGAGAGAAAGAGAGAGAGAGAGAGAGAGAAAGAAGAAAGAAGAAAGAAAGAAAGAAAGAAAGAAAGAAAGAAAGAAAGAAAGAAAGAAAATATAGTTCATATCTCCCATCCAACTATTATTAATAGGGAAAAATAGGCTTGTTTCTGCTTAGAGTCCAGACCTAAGAATTCTCTGCACAGCGTACATCCAATGATATCCTTCTTGATTCCTTACCAGTATTGAAGCTTCTGAGCTTCAAAACCATCATCGACACTATGGGTCACACCACCGAAGACCACTCTATACGACGCCCATAACTAATTTATATTGTGAAGGGCCTAAAGCAATCCCAATAATTTATTTCATCATCTATCCAGAACTGGGAATGCTCAGATAGGAGAACCCTAATATTCATTAAATGGTTTGATGACCTCTCCAGCATCAAAATGCCTTAAATCTTCTGATATGTTGGTTTCTCACCCCAAATTTTCAGGAGGTATAAGGGGAAAGAGGGGAAAAAAGCAGCTGCCAAAAAAAGCCAACCAGTTTTAGTCTGCATCAACAGAGGAATAGAATCAAGATCACATGAAGTGTTAATACCATTTTATAAGGCCTTGGTAAGGCCACACTTGGAATCCTGCATTCAGTTTTGGTCGCCACGATGTAAAAAAGATGTTGAGATTCTAGAAAGAGTGCAGAGAAGAGCAATAAAGAGGATTAGGGGACTGGAGACTAAAACATACAAAGAACAGTTGCAGGAACTGGGTATGTCTAGTTTAATGAAAAGAAGGGCCAGGGAAGACATGATAGCAGTCTTCCAAAATCTCAGGGGTTGCCACAAAGAAGAGGGAGTCAAACTATTCTCCAAAGCCTCTGAGGGTAGTAGAACAAGAAGCATGGGTGGAAACTAAACAAGGAGATGAAGCAACCTAGAACCAGAAGAAATTCCTGACAGGTTAGAACAATTAATCAGTGGAACAACTTGCCTCCAGAAGTTGTGAATGCTCCACACTGGAAGTCTTTAAGGAAGTTGTTGAATAACTATTTGTCTGAAGTGATTGTAGAGTTTCCTGCCTAAGCAGGGGGTTGGACTAGAAGACCTCCAAGGTCTCTTCCAACTCTGTGATTCTATTCTATTCTATTAGAATCCCACCCCAGATCTTGCAAGATTTTTTTGTGAAATGTTGTTCACTGATGGTCTGAGATGCTAGCTGCTTGTGAGAACATGTCATTTATGTTAAATGAAATTAATATAAAATACATTTAGAATGGCCAAAACCTGGAATTAGTTTTGGCCATTCTAAATATATTGTATTAATTTCATTTGAGTGAAAGCAATAGATGGTGTGTGATATCTGCAGCACCGTGGCTATTTCTATTTTTAATATATTGCACACACAATCTTCCGTAAAAGGAAGAGTGCTGAGAACTGGAAACTTTATTGAGTTTAATGAGCAACTCGTGAATTACAGAATTGCAGGAAGGAGATGGATTGCATTAAAAGCAACGCCATTCCATTTCAGTTAGCCAATGTATAACCATCTTTCAAGGGGAAGGAGATAATTCAGAGAGTCTCAACTTGCAACCATCCCTTTAGCCATGGTTCAAAATTTAACAGCAGTGAAACAAGTGACTTATGGTTGTTTTTCACACCACAGTTGCAACAGGCCCAAACTCACAGGATCAAATTTTGGACACTTGGCAACTGGTTCATATTTATGATGGTTACAGTGTCCCAGGGACATGGGATCTCCTTTTGTAACTGTGATGATCCAGGGTGTGCCACAAAAGCAACACAACCCGTGAACTCAGCCCTCAGTGACTCCATCCAGCCACCTCATTCTCTATTGTCCCCTTCGTCTTCTTCCCTCCATCGTTCCCAGCATTCAGCTCTTCTCCAGGGAGTCCTTCCTTCCCATTAGGTTGCCACAGTATTTGAGTTTCCTCTTCAGGATCTGGCCTTCTAAAGAGCAGTCAGGGTGATCTCCTCTAGGACTGACCAGTTGGATGCCTTGTAGTCCTTCTTCTTTTGCCCTCCATCGTTCCCAGCATTCAGCTCTTCTCCAGGAAGTCCTTCCTTCTCATTAGGTTGCCACAGTATTTGAGTTTCATCTTCAGGATCTGGCCTTCTAAAGAGCAGTCAGGGTTGATCTCCTCTAGAAACTGACCAGTTGGATGGCCTTGTAGTCCTTCTTCTTTTGCCCATCCATCGTTCCCAGCATTCAGCTCTTCTCCAGGAAGTCCTTCCTTCTCATTAGGTTGCCACAGTATTTGAGTTTCATCTTCAGGATCTGGCCTTCTAAAGAGCATTCAGGGTTGATCTCCTCTAGGACTGACCAGTTGGATGGCCTTGTAGTCCTTCTTCTTTTGCCCTCCATCGTTCCCAGCATTCAGCTCTTCTCCAGGAAGTCCTTCCTTCTCATTAGGTTGCCACAGTATTTGAGTTTCATCTTCAGGATCTGGCCTTCTAAAGAGCAGTCAGGGTTGATCTCCTCTAGGACTGACCAGTTGGATGGCCTTGTAGTCCTTCTTCTTTTGCCCTCCATCGTTCCCAGCATTCAGCTCTTCTCCAGGGAGTCCTTCCTTCTCATTAGGTTGCCACAGTATTTGAGTTTCATCTTCAGGATCTGGCCTTCTAAAGAGCAGTCAGGGTTGATCTCCTCTAGGACTGACCAGTGGATGGCCTTGCAGTCTAAGGGACTCACAGGAGTCTTCTCCAGCACCAGAGTTCAAAGGCCTCCATTCTTTGGTGCTCAACCTTCCTCATGGTGAATTTTAACTACCTAACAGCAATTATAAATTGAATGGAATTTTCAGATTTCAGAGTTTTTAGCGTTGTTGTGGTTTATCTAACTCAACTTGATCGATTGCTTAGGTTTTCTCCTACCTGAGAACTGATTTCTGCACGGAGACTCTCCTATGACGTTCTGAAATATTGTTATTGTTTTCAGATGGTCCCAAGAAGTAATAAGATATGTTCCCTGTTGTATCAAAAGTCTGTCATTAATCAGCATAACTAATGAAGACATGAGGCTATTTCTATGCTAATGCAATTGTATTATAAACTGCAAAACACGTTCTAGGCAAAGAAAGAGATTTTACATTGAGAATTAATATGTCTCAAGTATATTATTTTCCCCTCCAGGGAAGACTCTCTTCAGCTCCCAAAATTGCAGAGCAAGAATATTTCCAATAGAAGAGAAGAGCTGTCGCTTAGGGTTGAACTGTGGGGGTCCTTGGTTGTCCTCTGAGATTGGCTGTTGTCTGGCAGACATTTCATTTCCAAACTATTTAAACTCATCAGTACTTGAAGGAAGTACTTGAAGGAAGTGGGAGAAGAGGAGGGAGAAGGATGAGGAAGAAGAAGAAGAAGAGAAGAAGAAAGAAGAAATAGAAGAAGAGGAGGAGGAGGAGGAGGAAAGAGGAAGGGAAGGGGAAGAAGAAGAAGAAGAAAGGAAGAGGAGGAAGAAGAAGAGGAAGAAGAAGAGGTGGAAGAGGAAGGGGAAGGAGGAGGAGGAGGAAGAAGAAGAGGAAGAAGAAGAGGTGGAAGAGGAAGGGGAAGGAGGAGGAGGAGGAAGGAGAAGGGGGAAGAGGAGGAGGAGGAAGAAAATGAAGGAGAAGGAGGAGGAAAAAAAGAGGAAGAGGAAGAGGAGCTTTCTTCAACTTGGCAACACAAGGAAACAACAGCCAATGACTTAATAGCTGACTATCAACATCCCAATGAACAATCAAAAAGCCACACACAACCAGGCACCAATAAACGCTACTATCAAGTCTGCCATCTTCAGCTTGGCACCTTGCTGCCATCCTGCCATCAAAGGTTACAGGGGGAGAAGAGATAAATGGTCAATAACATGTATGTGGATGTGATGGGAAATAGGGAGGGTGGATGACCGCTTACCAAAGCAAGGAAACCGGTTGGTGACAGTACTCAAGGCCACACACACTGAGATCAAAAAGTGGACTATCCCAAACATCTCAGCGTTCTCAAAACACCTATGAGTCTCTTCATTGGCTGAAAATCAACTTGTCATGGGGAAATGCTGGGATGAGTGGGGGGGATTGTATCCTTTTTGCACAGGAAATGGAGTTCTAGCTTGACTTTACCATAGCCAGCAGCCTTTAGTAAAAAATAACCTTTCACTTCAACCAAATGTAGTCGAGGGTCTTTCTTTCTTAAGGGACCTAACTGGAGCAGGACTGACAACTCTACGCAGAATAGCCCAAGGCATGCACCCTGCTAGAGAGAAGTTCCCCTAGAAGGGACTCCAGGGTATGTCCGAAACAGGCATGCAATCCTCTTACCTTGGCTAATGGTTTGGAACCGTGAGTGTGCGGGTGCACATGCTCGCTTCACTCGCGCTGGCACTTCTGACATGAATAGAGTGTCCATGATAATGTCTGGGCGGGTGTGTGGAGCCTCCCACCACCACTCCAATTTCCCCAAACCGGGGTGTGGAACTGGGAGAATACCACATCTCGGAAGACCTAAACCTGTGGTCCCGGTGAGCCCGCACCAGAGATGGGTTCCTACCGGTTGGCTGGTTTGGCTGAACTGGTAGTGCTTTGGAACCTAGGTTGCTGGAACTGGCAGCGATCCAGGCTTGCCCCACCCCTGAATCAGTTCTCATACAGGGCCAACATCTTGATTTTTTTGTTCTGTGCATGCGCAGAACAATCATAATTGCACAAATGTGTTTTTTTTAATTTTTTATGTTTTGCGGATGCACAGACCTATTTTTGTGCAAATGTGCATGCGTACAGAGTGCACATCTGGCATGCTCTTGAACAAAATGAGCGTGCGCCTGCAAAATTTTTGCACACACCGAACAGGCAGTAATGCCAAGAGCCAGGGGTGGGTTCCTGCAGTTCTAACCTCTTTTATAGAAGAGGTTCCACAAATCTACTGTGCCGTTTAGAAACCGGTTTCCAGCTCCCCCACTCTGCCCGTCCGCACATCATCAAGATGAAGAGCGAGAGGAGGAATTCTGGGAGTTGAAGTCCACAAGTCTTAAAGCTGTCAAGTTTGAACACCACTGGGATTTTTTTTTCTAAAGGGTTAGGGGTGGAAGGGTCTTGTAACTGACAGCTTTAAGACTTGCATGCTTCAAATGCCAGAGTTTTCTGAGCCAACATTTTGGTTGCTAAACAAAAGCGTTTCACCACATTTTACAAGTTAGCCACGCCCACCCAAGTCACATGGCCAGCAAGCCACTCCCACAAAACAGGCCACACCTACAGAAGAGGTTCTAAAAAATTTGAAACCCACCACTGCCGAGAGCAACCCACTCCTGTCCTACGCCCAGACTGGATCCTGTGAACTGCTCTGAATTATGGTTCTCAGTCTGAATTCTCCCCTTCGGCCCATCTCCTTAATGGTTTCTGCGGTTCTGCAATCTGCCCCACCCCACCATAATTTACAAATTGCTTGCTAATTTTAGGAACGTAACAATCGGTATTAGATCACACGTTCAGTGCCACTGTAAAGAAAAGGGATGCTAACATGCTCTTGTCCATTAATTCTAATGTTAATGGAAGGATCTTCACTTTGATGTCTTTATGGTCCTCCTGGGTTTGGAAATGAGAACAACAAATTATAAGCTGCATTTCTTTCTTTCTTCTTCTTAAAGGAAAGGTCTTCCAGAGAGATGATAGAATGGCCCTTTTGGGGAAGCAGGGTGGTCCCTACTTACAAAAGTTCATTTAGTGACGGTTCAAAGTTACAACAGCCCTGAGAAACGTGACTTGTGACTATTTTTCAGACTTACGACCAGAGGTGGTATCAGTCAGTTCTGACAGGTTCTGGAGAACCAGTAGCGGATATTTTTTTTCCCCAGAAAATTTTTATTTTTTATTCTCTTACATACCATTTTAAGTATACATTCACATAATTATTCTTTACATTTGTCATTCTTATACATTATTATTTCATTTAATAGGTTATAATATACAGTTTGGGTTGCTTTGTTACCATCCCTTCCTCCTGTTGTAACACCACCTTATTTTTCCCTTTCTTTTCCTCCCTCCCTTTTCTACTTCCTTCCTTCCTCCTCTCCTTTCTCTTCCTTCTTCCTTCCCTTTCCTACTCCCCTCTTCCTCTTACCTACCTACCCTCTCTCTTTCTCTTCCTCTCCCTTCCATCCTCTCTCCTTACCTCTTTCTTCTTTCCCCATCTTCCTTTCAGTCTCTCCTCCTCCTCCTCTCTCTCTCTTTCTATTATTGTAAGTGTCTCTTTCAGGTCTCAATTTATGTTTCTTGTAGTGGAAATTTGAGTAGTTTGGAGAACTGGAAATAGGCTGGCCCCGCCCCCTGCTGCCTCCCATGATGTTCTTTTGTTTGCCCTGAAC
>NC_045543.1:145053108-145130106 GCF_009769535.1 Thamnophis elegans | reverse complement strand
CATTAGTTGTCCCCAGCTTCTGCCAACCTAGAAGTTTGAAAGCACATAAAAATGTAAGTAGAAAAATAGGGACCCCTCTGGTGGGAAGGTAACAGTATTCCGTGCACCTTCGGCATTTAGTCATGCCTGCCACATGACCATGGAAATGTCTTAGGACAGCACTGGCTCTTCGACTTTGAAATGGAAATGAGAACTGCCCCCTAGAGTCAGGAATGACTAGCACACATGTGGGAGGGGAACCTTTACCTTTACTTCACCACCAATCTGGTACAAGGAGGTGAGGATGAAGGGAATTTTTGCAGACGTGAAATCCAAAATTTTGGAAAGTATGATTTATGATCTAATGGAGAAACAAGCATGTAAAACACAGAAGTTGCCATATAAAACTGCCTTGAGAACTGGGGATATCTTTTAAAAACAGAAAGCAAGTGGAAAGGAATAATAATTCTTGGCCATTGAAAGATTAAAAACAGCGGTCCTTTTTATTTATTTATTTACTTACTGACTTAAGATTAACTTGGGAGGGCAAGTTTTATAGCCAGGCTTCCGGTATTCCGTTGTTAATCTGATCGTTTGGAATTTAATCCGTGCAACTTTACGTAGTTTTGGAGATAAACGCTCTGCACGATTTGGGTGCTCTGTTTCCTCGCTTCTTACGTCTCTTAGAGGGAGATTAGGCAGAGAATTCAAATGTCATAATGTCAGGATTTGAATTTTTGGAATGGAGAAGCTCTTATTTACCTTGCAGGCTGTTATAACTCCTGCAGTATGAATGACTCTGGATTAGAATTCATTTCAATTTTTTTTTTGCCCACAGCATTTTCTGTGCATCCCATCCAGTAAATTCAGACTTTTAAGTATTTGTTTTGTTTTCACCCATTTTTGCTAAAAATCCATTTCCTGGATTTTCTGTAAGGATTAAATGTCCTGTATGCTAACCGGTGGTTCAGTGCTAAGACTGAGTGCTAACCGGTGGTTCAGTGCTAAGACTGAGCTTGTCGATCAGAAAGGTTAGTGGTTCAGTGGTTCAAATCCCTAGTGCTGCGTAACGGAGTGAGCTCTTGTTACTTGTCCCAGCTTTTGCCAACCTAGCAATTTGAAAGCACATAAAAATGCAAATAGAAAAATAGGTACCACCTTTGGTGGGAAGGTAACAATGTTCTGTGCGCCTTCAGCATTTAGTCATGCCAGCCACATGACCACGGAGACATCTTTGGACAGCACTGGCTCTTTGGCTTTGAAAGGGAGATGAGCACCGCCCCCTAGAGTCAGGAATGACTAGCACATATGTGTGAAGGGAACCTTTATATATGCTGACCCCCAAGCCCCCCCAAAAGAAAAACTTTGTGAAATCCATAAGTGTCTACCACACTAAACTCTGATCTGGAAGTGGTGTGAAAAATATGGAATTGCAAAATATGATGGCAAAATAATCAAAATGGATTCTAACTTCATCTAAGGGGTTGCCACAAGGAAGAGGAGGTCAACCCATCCTTCAAAGTACCCGAAAGCAGAACAAGAAACAATGAATGGAAACTAATCAAGGAGAGAAGCAACCTAGAACTAAGGAGAAATTTCCTGACAGTGAGGACAATTAATCAGTAGAAAGACTTGTCCCCAGAGGTTAGAGGTACTCCATCACTGAAGATTTTTAAGAAGAGATTGGACAACTGTTATATCTGAAATGGTTTAAGGTCTCCTGCTTCAGTGGGAGGTTGGATAAGACAAATTCCAAGGGTTCCAAATAGCACCCCAAATTAAATCAGAGTCCAAGGCAAAGTATTGCGCAAAGTTCCAATTTAATAAGAGAGCCATGTTGGCACATCTGGGAAAACACGAATCCGAAAGCTTCCCAGTTTTCCCCACTACCCCACTACCCGGAGGAGAGCCTTCTCAGTTGCTGCTCCGACACTATGGAACAATCTCCCCGTGGAGATTCGTACCCTGACCACAGTCCAGGCCTTCCGTACAGCCCTCAAGATCTGGCTAGCCCGTCAGGCCTGGGGATAAACTCTTCCGCCCCTCCCGAATGCTGAGAGAATGTTGTGTTTTTAGTATTTTTCAGTTATTGCACATTTCTTTTTATGTTTTGTCTTCACTCCCCTTCCTTGTTATTGTAAGCCGCCCTGAGTCCCCTCAGGGAAAAGGGCGGCCTATAAATGCTATTAAAATCTACAAAAATCTACAAATCTACTTAGCTGAAAGTTCAAGATCTTGCCCCCACATCCACAAGTCCATCACATGTTCCAATCTCCCATTGCCATGCTGGCAGTTCCACCCATCCAGTTCCAGTCAGGTGCAGAGGTGCAAAGACAAAGGATGACCTTGGCTTTCTAGAAAGAATTTTGTTATGGCTACACAGCGTCTAACTCCATACAATCCTCCCTCCCATTTTCCCACAATAGAAAATGAATAGTAGAATAATAAAAAGTGTGGCAGGCCAAAGATCCAAAAGAAAAGATGGCTGCAGGCCTGATGCCAAAATTACTGTCAACTCTGTTATTCTGTTATTCTCCCATGTCTGAGAGAATATCCGATATTTATGTTGTTCTTGAACTTCTACACCAGATTACTGGTTACTGCAAAATCCCTGTTCCCTCCCAATCAGCTGGGACTCTGAGGCAGAGAATAGATGAGGGTGGGGCCAGTCAGAGGTGGTATTTACCGGTTCTCCAAATTACTTAAAATTTCTGCTACCGGATCTCCAGAACTGGTCAGAACCTGCTGAATTTCACCTCTGTTTTAGACTCTAATATCCATCAATCATAGTCAACATTATTTATTTATTTTATTTCTGCCTCGTCTTTATTAATTTGATAAACACCTCAAGATAGCAAACATATCTAACATTCCTTTCTCCTCCTCTTTTCCCTGCAATAATAACCGTGTGATGTGGCTTAGGCTGAGAGAGTGATTGGTCCCTCCCGTTGGCTTTCATGTTTAGGACAGGATTGGAACTCACAGTTTCTTGGTGATTGGTCCAAAGTCACCCAGTGGCTTTCATGCCTAAGGTAGGACTAGATCTCACACATGCCTGGGGATTGGTCCAAAGTCATCCAACTGGCTTTCATGACAAACGCAGGCCTGGGATTCACATTTTCTTGGCTTCCGGTCTGGTGACAAATAATTGTTGGAATTAGAGTACAAAGCATCTTGAGAACATCACATTGTGTACTTTTGATCTAGATCAGGGGTCCTCAACCTTTCAGACCTCAGGGACCACTAAATTCATAATTTTAAATTCTGTGGACTGCTAATACGATCTGCCTAATGATCGGCTGGGTGGGCGTGGCTAGGTGGTCATGTGACTGGGTGGGTGTGGCCAACTTGATGACATTCACGTCAAGGGAATGCCTCACCAGCCTCTACACGTCCCTCCCCTCCCAGCCACTCCTCGCCTGCCCGCCCGGGCTCCTTAGGGCCCCAACAGGAAGCAGTTCTTGGAGCTAAGCAGCCACCAGGAGAAAGAGTTGGCAAAACAGTTCAGTTCAAACTGGATCTGACCAAGAAGGAGGCTCAGCAGAAGCACCTCACTGAGGACTACGAGCATAGGCTTTCCAAGCAGAGGGAAGACCTGCGGGAGTTCAAGGCCAGGTACCGGCGCCTGGAGCCTCAGTGGACTGAGATGGTCAGACAGTTCCAGGCCATGATGCAGTCCCACTGGAACGAGGCCCTCCGGCTCTTCGCCACCAGCGGCTCTTACCTCCAGCCTTCGCCCAAAGCCCCCCACCAGGAGGCTGAAGCAGACCCCATTGAAATTTCTACCCCCCTCCAACCTGCACAAAAAGACCCCAAAGGGGGAGACTCTTTGCAGCAACACAAACATTCATTGCACGTATCCCTCCCAGGGGGCATAGTTTGAGGGCCCCTGCTTGAGTGCAATATAAAAAAATGCAAATATATATTTTTCTGCAGACCACCAACATTTTCTCGCAGGCCCCCAGTGGTCTACGGACCACCAGTGGGTGACCACTAAAATGGAAACCAATCTCCATATTTGCATCGAAATATGTAGGGTAAGAGGCATAACATTCGTTGGGTCAAAGTTTCTTCTCTGGAATAATCTTAAGGAGAAAAACCAGACCTTCTGCGTTCTCTTTGATTTGCTTTCCGTCATGGTCAGAATACATTTGGCGTGTCTGCACGCACACACACACACACACACACACCCCGCTCCCCAAGGTCAGGACAGCAATCTCTCTTATTGCAACAGTTGGTCTGAAGGAGCGTGCCCCAAGTCATGATTCCTTTAACTATTTCATTTTGACTGCCCTTCATTTTATTCACCCTTGTCATCTGGCTTCCGCCTCACTCCTTGTCAACAAATTTCAAATTCTCCAGCAACTCTAATATTGATTCGGGGATTTATTGAGCCATTGAGTTGTTTGATGTATTGATTTCCATCTTCTAGCTTCCGTGGCTAGAGATTTTCAGAGAGGTCTGTGGACAGAATTCGGCAGCGAAAGGCCCAGAGCTCATCTGTAGCGAGACATTTCACGGGCGTTATTTCCCTTGTCCTTATGACAAACAGGGTGATTTTGGAAGTCAGTTAAGATTCATTCGCTCTCTCGCTCTCTCTCACTCTCACTGTCTCTGTCTCTCTCTGTCTCTGTCTTTGTCTCTGTCTCTCTCTCTTTCTCTCATTCTCTAATTCTCCCTCTCTTTCTCTCTCCCTGTCTCTGCCTCTCTCATTCTCTCTCTCCCCCTTTCTCTCTGTCTCTCTATCTATCTGTCTGTCTGTCTGTCTCTCTCTCTCATTCTCCCTCTTCCTCTCTTTCTCTCTCCCTGTCTCTCTCTATCTCTCTCATTCTCTCTCTCCTCCTCTCTCTGTCTCTGTATCTCATTCTTTCTCTCCTGCTCTCTCTGTCTCTCTCTGTCTGTCTCTCTCTCTCATTCCCTCTCCCCCTCTCTGTCTCTTTCTCTCCCCCCTCTCTCTCTGTTCTCTCTCTCTCTGTGTGTCTCTCTGTCTCTCTGTCTGTCTCTCACTCTCTGTCTGTCTCTCTCTGTCTCTCTTTCTTTCTCTGTCTCTCTCTGTCTGTCTCTCTCTCTCTCCCCTCAGTGGAAGAGGGGAAGATATGAGCACTGCAGAATGGAGGCTGCAGAATAACAGATTAGGAAGGAACTCCGAGTCTCCTGGTGAGTGGACCAAAGTCACCCAATCAGCATTCATGCCTAAAATTGGACTAGAACCAATGGTGGGTTTCAAATTTTTTAGAACCTCTTATGTAGGTGTGGCCTGCTTTGTGGAAGTGGCTTGCTGGCCATGTGACTGGGTGGGCATGGCCAACTTGTAAAATGTGGTGAAACTCACTTAACAACGCTCTTGCTTGGCAACCAAAATGTTGGCTCAGAAACCCTGGCATTTGAAGCACGCAAGTCTTAAAGCTGTCAAGTTACAAGACCCTTGCACCCCTAACCCTTTAGAAAAAAAAACCCCAAGGGTGTTCAAACTTGACAGTTTTAAGACTTGTGGACTTCAACTCCCAGAATTCCTCCTCTCGCTCTTCATCTTGATGCTGTGTGGATGGGCGGGGGGAGGCAGCTGGAACCAGTTCTAAACGGCACTGTAGATTTGTGGAACCTCTTCTATAGAAGAGGTCAGAACTGGCAAGAACCCACTCCTGACTAGAACGCACCATGCCTCACCTTCTATCCTGGGTCTTTAACCACTAGGTAAAAGTGGATTAGTTCCTTCCCAAATTCTCTAAACTAGACACTGGATCCTTGGATGCTGGTGGTCATCACCATCCTACAAAGGCTTCCTTCTCTTGCACCCTCCAGATCCCAGGGGGTGTTGAATAATCCTTGTCCTTTCCCAGTTCTCACGTCCTGTATCACTCAGAGTTGGTACACACGAGTTGGTCGGTTGGGAGAAAAATCCATTCCGGTTCCAATCTGGGAGAAAGATGGTGAAAATAAAATGGAGTCAGGCCGCATGGAAAGAAGCTCTCTATTCATTTGGTTTTCCAGAGACTTCAGTGGCAGCAGCATGTTTCTGGGGTCGCTGACGCATTGGCTGGGTGAGTGGGTGGATTTTTTAAAATATTTTTTTTTATTTTTTATTTTGAAAACAAACACAACACATCCTTCTTTCTACATGCTGCTGGTTACAAAAAGACTTTCGTGCATCTCTTCCACAGTCAACAAACATAATTCATATCAACTCAAGTATTTTAACTCAGATATTTATACATGTTACCATCATCATATCTCCATTTTCATTTGTCTATAATTATTTAAACGTCCTTCATCATAAAATATACCAAGATTTAATGCATAACCACATACTGGCCTTTCATTTACTATTTCTAAAATCCTCCATTGACACTGAATCCTTATGTCCTATTCCAGCTAAACATCCATAATATTTAATAACAAAATTTTCTAATCCTCCTTTCCATATCACTGTTTACAATTTACATCCAGTTTCCTTCTGTTATACCCATATCTATATATACATTGTTATCCTTATACCTCAGTGGGTGGGTTTTTATAGGGTTCTGGGGTTTGGTGTTTGAGATGCCCCAGGGGGGTTGCACAATGTAATGATCCTTATGACTTTTGCTATTCTAATGACGGTGGGTTCATCCTATTATGCTGTGGTGGAATTCAAATAATTGAACAATCAGTTCTCCCAGGGTGAAGTTGGCTGTAGTAGGAGCAGTGGTGGGTTCTGGCAGGTATGCCCTCGTACTGTAGTAGCAGATTGAGGTTTGGTTTAGCAATCTACTTACGAAAGACCAGGACTCGAGACCACGAAGGTGCAAGAGAAACAGCTTTATTGATGCGTCAAGAGTTCAGAGTGTTCACACACCAAAACTGAACTGCATGGGCTCTGCCCAGGATGCTACTTTTATGCCGTGTTCCACACTGTGCATTCTCAAGGTGTTTCCATACACGAGACAAACATGACATTTCGAAAAGGAGAAGTTCATTTTGGAATCTTACAAACAGAGAAGTACATAGGAAAAATACAAAAAGAGAAGTTCCTATAATGTCTTAAACTATCGGCCATTTCACCTCTGTTCTATCTTACACCCATGCCTGGCTTCCTGTGCCCCTCCTTCACAGTGTCTTGCCACACTGTTCCCGAAGTTGGAGAGAAAGTTCACTCAAGCTAAAGATCAAGCTAATCAAGCTAATATGAAGTTATAGTTTTTCAGCCTATTAGGACCACCTAACCTTACCAGCCACTGGTGGGTTTACCTGTGCACCCCCTCCTCAGTACGGGCGTACCAGTACCTGCTGGGAGCAGCAGGCACCGTACAGGAATGGTGCTTTGGAGGGCCCACCCACCTGCCCGCATTCTTTACCTGTATTTGAGCCAACCAGGCCATGTGCGCATGTGCATGCAGCGTACGGCACCTGCATGTCGCTCCGCTGAATAGCTGGAACATTGCAGGGAGGTGGGTGCATATGAGTGCCCAGCGCATGTGGTGGATACCCAACCCCATCACAGTGTATCGGTTGTGACGGGATCCGGAACCCACCACTGAGTGGGAGCCATGGCCTATCCCTGTCCTCCAGCCCCACCCTACATACAAGATGAGCCTCCTATGATGTCTAACCTGACCCTGGGTGAATCAGTTGTTAAATTACCTCTCTCCCCTGCTATCAAAGTGGATCCCGGTTGCTCTGCTGCAATGGAGAAACAGGAAACGGAGCGGCTGGCATGAGGGAAGGAAGAGGACCAGGGAGAAGAGAAAGGGAAAGTGGCCTTCTCTTTCACTCCGTTTCCCATTTCTCCACTGCAGCACATTGCAGCGCAGTGCCCAGCATCCCTTTTGATAGTGGGAGGTGGGTAAATAAACAACTGGTTCACCCAAACCAGTGCGACCCGCCTGAATCCCACCACTTCTATTATGTCCCAAAACTCCTGTCCTGTCCTTAGAATTTGGATCGGGGGGGGGGGGGATGTAAATTCTTAACTCCATCACCTTTGGCTTTCTGTAGGAGCTGTGGCTGAAGGTGTTTTGATTGGCCCAGCCTTTCTGAAGGGATACAAAATCTCCATTCCTAAAGAATAGTCTCTTCAAGCATCTGCTTGAAGCTGTTTTCCTATGGCAGGAAGACTGGCGGCTGCTTTCTGCCTTTAAGAACACATTTCTCCATTTCTCCTTTACGGGAAATATAATATTCTACCTCTTTATAGAGCCGAGGTGGCGCAGTGGTTAGAGTGCAGCACTGCAGGCTACTTCAGCTGACTGCAGTTCAGCAGTTCGGCTGTTCAAATCTCACCGGCTCAAGGTTGACTCAGCCTTCCATCCTTCCGAGGTGGGTAAAATGAGGACCCGGATTGTTGTTGGGGGCGATATGCTGACTCTGTAAACTGCTTAGAGAGGGATGAAAGCCCTATGAAGCGGTATATAAGTCTAACTGCTATTGCTATTGCTATTAAATATTCCCCCAAAATATTTCATTCTCTAGGAGAGAGGATGCACCCCACAGCTTAATAAACAAAGATCTGCAGATGAAATCTATCCTTCCTGTAAATGCTAACAATTGAACTAAAATTTATTTAGCGTCTCTCCCAGTTTCCCCACCTCTGAAAAAAAATTGGAGCTTCTTCTAGTAGATGTGTTGATTGATTGATTGATCAATTAAATTTGTTTGCTACCTATCTCGTTGCAAGGTGACTGTTACATTGTCTTCCGCATTTGAGTTCCCTATCTTCTTTCCACACAGTTCCGGGACTATATTTGTGTTACAAGAAAGTGTTAGGATGCCTCTGTAATTATAAAAAACAGTTATGGGCCACGTATCGACAGAAAACCACAAGATGGTGAAGAATTGTGCATCTTGTAAAGGTATTTTTTTTTAAATAAAGAATCATGAGTCTTAGAGCTAACGTTATATATGATGGCAGCATTATATAGCCACTGGAGTGGAAATAGAATTGGGCTGCGGGTTTATTTTCACCTCGGCTATTGCTATATTGATTATGTAAATCATGATTTGAACAACTAGAAAGATACCGAGAGGAACTTAAAGTAAGTGCAAAGCCAATCTTCAAACTGAGAATATAGGACTGTGATGGTGAACCTATGGCACACATGCCATTGGTGCCACACAGAGGCCTCTCTGTGGGCATGTGCTGAGCTGCTCTTTTGGTTTCTGATGCACTGTTCTTTGCACGCTCTGGAGCCCTGGAAAACAGAACACCAGCTAACTGGTGCACATGTGCATGGTGGCCAGCTGATCTTTGAGTTTCTGGAACTCCAGCGCATATGAAGACAAGCTGACTAGCACACATGCATGTGCCAGAGACCCAAAAATCAGCTGTCCAGTGCAAGCATGGACACCAGTCAGCTGGTCTTTGGGTTTCCAATGCTCTGGCACCAGTGGTGGGTTGCAGGCGGTATGCCCCGGTACAGGCGTACCGGAGCCTGCCCAAAGCACTGGGTACCGTTCTGGTATGATGCTCCAGAGGGCCCACCCGAGCTCCTTACCTCTCCTTTAAAGTCTTCGGCGCTTCCGCACAAGCTGTGCAACACTCCACCAAGCAGCTGGAGCATCACAGAGGCTTGTGGAAGCGTCTATGGCAGGTACGACTCATGCGCGTGCCACGCACATGTGCATGTGTGCAGTGTGCATCAGTGACGTGCGGTGAAGTTTATACCTGGTGAGGCTCAGCTGGGCATCCTTTTGCGAAGCAGCTCAGCAGGGCAGCGGTCGGCCTCGGCGGCGGGGGGGGATTTGCATCGCGGGAGCAGCCAAGCGCCCGGGTCTGCAGCAAAGGCGCTTGGCGGCTCCTGCGATGCAAACTGCCCCACCGCCCCCTATGCCGCCGCCCACCAGCTGCCCCGGCCTGCGGCCACTGCTTCTCCAAGTTCCGCCACTGGAAGTCCTGGATCGCCTCTGGGGGAAGGATGGGTGAGAAGCGGAGCGAAGCTTCTCCGCGGCCTCCCGGCACTACCCAGAGGCTCTCGCAGGAGCGTGTGCCAGCGGCCGGTGACCCGGAGCGGCCCTGGCTGCGAGACAAGGCAGCGCTTAAAGCAGCCGCTGCCGCCACCACCGCCCCTCCTTTGCCCGGAATGCCCCACTGGGTGAAGGAGGGGTGGTGGTGGCGGCAGCGGCTGCTTTAAGCGCTGCCTTGTCTCGCAGCCAGGGCCGCTCCGGGCCACCGGCCGCTGGCACGCCCTCCTGCGAGAGCCTCTGGGTAGCGCCGGGAGGCTGCGGAGAAGCTTCACTCCGCTTCTCACCCAGCCTTCCCCCAGAGGCGATCCGGGACTTCCAGCGGCGGAGCCTGGAGAAGCAGGCCGGGGCAGTAGGCGAGTGGCAGGGCACTTTGCATCGCGGGAGCCGCCAAGCGCCCAAGTCTGCAGCAAAGAGCCAGCCTCCTCCTTCTCCCCCACTCATCTCTCCTCTGAAGCACGCCCTCCGAAATAACCCTCTCAACGTAAGCGTGCTCAAGAAGACATGATTCACTGCTTCCAGATCAGGAGGCGGGAGAATTAGTGCCTCTTTTCCATCTGAACTTTTTTGCCTTTTAACTCTATCTTAACTTTTAGAAGGCGAAAAATTCCTCATGGAAAGGAGGCCCCGAGTTCTCTCGCCTCCTGCTTTGGTTAACACTAAGCAGACACCAAGCCACTATGACCTGGAATCTGGTAGCAACTATCTTGGCTTTAATTATTTTAAAAAATATATTTAAATTTCTTTCTTTTTCCTGAGGAGACTGGTGAGGCTCCGCCTCCCTTGCCTCTAGTGACTGCATGTCCCTGGTGTGCATCCATATGGATGATGCTGGGCCCGTTCCAACCGTACCACTGTCTGGCACGCATTCCGGTTTAGGCACTTTTGTGCCGAAAAGGTTTGCCCTCACTGATATGGGAGATTATTTTTTTTGTAGTGAGTCTGATACCAAGACTTGGGGGAAGAGTTAATTTCTTGAAATCTGTGAAAAGGTTGGAATGTTATTGTGCTGTTATTTCTTAAAACTATATGACGATAAATCATAGCAGGACTATGTTTCCCTGGTTGCTGTTTTTCTAATAGAAGCAGCAAGATTCTGGCTTCCTCATACCCAACATTTGACATTTTTTCCTTAGAGGCACCCCAGAAGGGAGAGAAACACTTTTTAAAGTCTTACCCCAGTTGGTTGAAAAGTTGGGAGCACAGACACACTTTCTAAGCTTTTCTTTTGAAGACTGTGGGAGCTAAAGGAGATCCCACTTGGGAGATACAACACCGGTGTCTGAAAGGCGATTCCCCAAGAGAAATAGAGTCGGTTTCTTTTCTACAGCAAGCTTTATCAAATAAATGCTTATATTCTCCCGTTCTGGAAAGTAAATTTCCTTCCTTCCTATCTTCCTTCCTTTCTCCCCTCCCTCCCTCCTTTTCCTTCTTTTCTCCCTCTCTCTCCCTCCCATGCTTTCTTCATCCTTTTCCTTCCTTCCTTCCTTCCCTCCTTCATTCATTCCTTCCTTCCTTCCTCTGTCCCTCTCTCCATCCCTCCCATCTTCCCTCCCTCAGCCTTTTTCCTTCCTTCCTCCCTCCATCCTTCCTTTCCTTCCTTCCATCCATCTCTTTCCTCCCTCCCTCACTTCCTCCCTCCCTTGCTTTCTTCCCTGCAGCCTTTTCCTTCCTTCCTTCCTTCCTTCCTTCCTCTCTCCGTCCCTCCCATCTTCCCTCCCTCAGCCTTTTTCCTTCCTCCCTCCCTCTTTCTTTCCTTTCCTTCCTTCCATCCATCTCTTTCCTCCCTCCCTCACTTCCTCCCTCCCTTGCTTTCTTCCCTGCAGCCTTTTCCTTCCTTCCTTCCTTCCTTCCTTCCTTCCATCCATCCATCCCTTTCCTTCTTCCCTCCCTCCCTCCCTTGCTTTCTTTCCTCCAACCTTTTCCTTCCTTCCTTCCTTCCTTCCTTACTTCCATCCATGATTTAACTATATGTGGCTCAGACAATTTGCTACTTTCTCATTCAACACCTTATGCAGAATCGGAAGGAATGATTCATTCAGTAACCAGCTAAAACACACCCTGAGTGTCTTTTATTCTGCTCCAAATATCCAATTGCATTTGGGGCAGAAAAATGATTAGGCAGTTTTATTGTCTGGTAAATGCCACATTTTTTATCTCTCCCCCCCCAAAAAAAAATTATTATCCCTCCATATGCTGTGTTTAAAAATAAAATAAATGTGCATGCAAATAAGTCTTCCGTCATCGTGTTGGAAACTTTACAGGCTTTGATTGACTCGCCCTGGGTCAAACTGAACATCTGGGGAAGAAACCCAACCTTGGATGTCATTTCGCCTTCTTGAATACTCAAAACGGCGGAGCATTTGGAAGTGGACGAGGTGAAATGAAAACATCAGGGGGTGGTAGAAGAAAGGCTGGCAAATCTTAGCATTCCCTCCAGGCAGGATTAGAGGATGGGGCTGAAAATGTTTGGCATATCCCCAAGTTCACATCTATGCAAGAAGAGATAGACTGGGAAATGTCTTCTAGCAGAGCTTTTGTGCTTCATTTAGTTGCTCAGTCAAATCTCTACAGCCTTGCTCTTCACACAGCTTGAAGAGAGTTGTGCAGGTAAGGGATTTACCTGTTGGACTGAATACCGAATCAATCTGTCTGTCTGTCTGTCTGTCTGTCTGTCTGTCTGTCTATCTATCTATCTGCCTGCCTGCCTGCCTGCCTGCCTGCCTACCTACCTACCTACCTACCAGTGGTGAGTTTCAAAAAATTTTGGAATCTCTTCTGTAGGTGTGGCCTGCTTTCCAGGTCCACTGGTGGAACCTCTTCTAACCGGTTCGGTAGATTTGACGAACCGGTTCTACCGAATAGGTGTGAACTGGTAGGAACCCACCTCTGCTACCTACCTACATTTATACAGAGAGACAGAGAGAGAGACAGAGAGAGAGAGAGAGAGAGAGAGAGAGAGAGAGAGAGAGACAGAGACAGAGACAGAGAGAGAGAGAGACAGAGAGACAGAGAGACAGAGAGAGAGAGAGAGAGACAGAGAGAGAGAGACAGAGACAGAGAGAGAGAGACAGAGACAGAGACAGACAGAGAGAGACAGAGAGAGAGAGACAGAGAGAGAGAGACAGAGAGAGACAGAGAGAGACAGAGACAGAGACAGAGACAGAGACAGAGACAGAGACAGAGACAGAGACAGAGACAGAGACAGACAGACAGACAGACAGACAGACAGACAGACAGACACTTATGGCTCTGCATGTGCATGTTCCAGCATAACCCTGGAACGCCTTCAGCAATTCCAACCAAACTTGGTACGTAGATGACTTACTCTATGGAAACAAATATTGTGGGCGTAAGACACCCCTAACACCCCTTGGGGTATGTGTGTCCATGTGTGTGTGTGTCTGTGTGTGTGGGTTGTAGCATAACTCTGAAACGCCTGGGCCACTGAAATGAAAAGGACTGAATTATATCTAGTGTCAAGTCACAGTATTTTTGACAGTGATATTGTGCATTTTGGATTCAAGTTCTGTTAAGATGCAGCCTGTTGTGCCTTAAAATGGTTTCTACTGTACAGCCATGGTAACAGCTTTGCAGTACTACACAAGGGGGCTCCCTCTAATAAAGGATTGGGATAAATGCATACCGGGGCTATGCCAGGTTATCAGTTAGTACAGAATAATGGAGTTTGGAGGGATCTTGGAGGTCTTCTAGTCCACAGATGTCGAACTGGATTTCTTTGAGGGCAAGAACAGCATTGTAGTTCTCCTCCATGGGCCAGTGGGGGGCAGGGCAGGGGGGAGATGGGATGGATGCCTCCTGCAACACTTTGCTGACCAAAATGGGATGGGGGGTGATGGCGAATCTATGGCATGCATGTTGCAGGTGGCATGCAGAACCCTGTCTGTGGGCACATGAGTCATCACCGCAGCTCAGATGCACCACACATGTGCATGTGCCTCCCACCAGCCAGATGGTTTATGGGTCCCTGCCACGCATGCACAGGGGCTGGGGGAGCATGGGGGTCACGCATGCATGTGTGGGGGAATGCAGGAGTCACATGCACATGTGCGGGTAAAAGGTCTCATGCGTGGGGGAAGGGGGTTGCACATGCATGCACATGGGAAGGGCATGGGGGTGCGCACACATGGACAACTCACGGGGGCATGGGAGGGTCGCATGCACATTGGATTATGGGGTGTGCACTCTCTTGGCACAGAGCAACTAAAAGGTTAGTCATCACTGTTGTAGGTACTTTCTCACTGGAGGCTTTTACTAAGAGACTGGACAACCACATGTCTGAAATGGTAGAGGGTCTCCTTACTGAGCAGGGGTGAAACTAGAAGACCTCCATGGTTCTGTAGGAAGTCAGCAGCACCCACCCCTCTCCTAGGAAAATGATATATTTTAGGAAATATTAAAAGGGTAGAATATTTCCCCTAAAAGAAAGGCAGAAACTCATCACCTTCCCCCTTTGTCAACGGGCCATTAAGGCCTGAGACAGGCTATTCTATATCACAAAGATCTACCTCCTTCAGGCAGAGCCATAGTAGGAATTGCCCAAAGCCCTTTCATTACATCATCACCCAGCAAGGCTCAACCAAGCCTGGGACTCAAAACACAACCTATAAAGTTACCCCTGCGTGGCCCCATGGGAGTCTGTCAACCAATCAGAATACAAGCTCAAATTCAATAGCTGTCAGACCTGCAATTATATTCTTTTTAGAATTTTGGCCTGCCACACTTTCTCTTATTTCATTATGCTGTTTCATTAGTATAGTTGATGGGAGGGGGGAATAGACAGGAGTAGGATTGTGGAATGTATTGTTTTCATTCTTTTCTAGAAGCCCAAGGTCATCTTTTGTCTCTGCACTTTTACACCTGACCGGAAGCAGCTGGGTGTGGATGCCAGCGTGGAAGAAGAAGATTGGACCATGTGATGGATTGTGGGTGTGGGGACAAGATCATGAACTTTTAACTGGGTGGGATTCTGATGTCATTTCCAGTATTGGGATTAACACAGATGTGCTAAGATGTCTGCTTTATTAAATTGGAACTATAAGGATCGTTTTGCCTTGGACTCTGATTTAATTCTGCATGATACTTGGAATGCTGACAATAGCCCCAGAGAGGACATAAAACCCAGGCACTCTCAGGATCTCTTCCCCTTTTTTTCCTTGGTCCAAGATCTTCAAACCACGTGATCCTGTCCTCCATTAAAACCATCTTTCCAAGGAGCCTCCATGTTTCCAGTGTTCTTCTCCCCATGTCAAATGCTGCTTCGTTTAATAATCAGGAAAGAAACCACTCAACTCCATTTGTTTGAAATTAAGTGTACTTTTACTAATTACAAATGAATAGTAGCAAAGCTAAGCTGAATCTGGTTAATTGGGCGCGAAAGCAATGATTATCATGTATAGGTCAATCCCCTCCCCTTGGCATCCCAGTCCATAGTCCAATTATAATTCACCTAAGGTGGGAGATATCTTCATAAAACATCATCAGGATGGAATGCTGGACAGTTAACCTTGGCGGGAAACTCCCTTCCTCCACATGTGCAACGAGATGGTCAGGACAGCTTCTAGAATATTCCTCCAGCACATAATGATTCCCCTCCCAAATACCATGCCTCCCCCTCCCCGTTTCAATGGCAGCCGAAGCAGCAGCAAGGCAGAGGCTGACACCCCACTTGGAACTGAACCCAGAAGGACATTTCTTCCAACGGTTCCTTCCGCCTCTATTCTGTATATATCTATGTAAGTTTCATTCATTGTTTTTCAGGGAAGAGGGGGAAAAAAGGGATGACTTTCATTTTCTCACCCAGTTGCTCTCTTGAAGCCGGTAACAACAAAATGTGGATTATTTTACTAAAGCAAACATTAATTCCACTCCACCCTCTCCCTCGCTCCTCCAACTGCTTCCCTAGCAACTTCTGGTTCAGCTTGGGTTCTCTCCCCTGCTCCTTAAAACCTCTCATTGATTTTACATCTTCCTTTTTACGATATAAAATTGTCCCACCACTGATTTTACATCTGTCCTTATGGGGTTGCTTCTGCTGAGCTTGTCTAGACTCCCAACATGCCGCTCCAAATGGAGGCCTCTCCTGCGACTGCAGCTGCTGACGGATTAGCCACAGCCTGAAATGACAACTCCAAATTACTTACATCAAAACCCATCACTGTCGGAGGGAGGGAGGGGGGAGAATTAAGAAGGGGGTGAAAGTGTCTCAAACTTTGCTTTTAAAGTAACAGAAAGCTAACAGTCAGGAAAGTTAGTTGGACAGATGATAGGCAGCCTGATGTGATGGGTTGCAGTCGAGCCCAGAGCTGAATAGGAGACAAGAAGAGAGGATAGATATTCCCTATGTAGCGGTAGCACTTAGACTTATATACCGCTTCATTCTGCTTTACAGCCTTCTCTAAGCAGTTTGCAGAGTCAGCATATTGCCCCACATCAATCTGGGTCCTCATTTTACTGACCTCAGAAGGACGGAAGGCTGAGTCAACCTTGAGCCAGTTAGGATTGAACTCCTGATAGTGGGCAGAGTTAACTTGCAGTACATGGCAAATAAGTAAGTAAGTGTGTAAGTAAGTAAGTCAGTCAGTCAGTCAGTCAGTCATTGGGGAGAGAGGGAGGGAGGGAGGAAAAACATGGAGGGAAGAAAGCAAGAGAGGGATGGAGAGAGAGGAAAGAAAGAGGGGAAAGGATGGAGAGAAGAAAGCAAGGAAGGGAGGAAGGAAAGAGATGGGAAAAAAGGAAGGAATTGTAAAACCACTTAGACATATACAGTTTCACAGTTCTATACAGCCCTCTCTATGCAAGTTACAGAGTCAGAATATTGCCCCCGACAATCTAGGTCCTCAATTTATCAATCTTGGAAGGATGGAAAGCTGTGTCAACCTTGAGCTAGTGGGGATCAAACTCCTGGCAGTCAGCAGAATTAGCCTGCAATCTAAACATATTAGGGTGAGAATAGTAAGGGTTTAGTCCAGTAAGATTCTGTCAACTGTTGATAAACAGATTAAGAACTGGATTCAGGTTTAAACCAAGAATGATGTAGAACACTTTGGCCAGACTCCAGTTCTAATCCCTTACTATGTTGTGGATCCTTGGTGCTCTCTCTGAGCTTGGTTGGTTTCTTGCAGTAGTGGGTTCCTGCCAGTTCTAAGCTCTTCTATAGAAGAGGTTCCACTAATCTACAGTGCCATTTAGAACCAGTTCCAGCTCCCTCCCCCACCCATCCGCACATCATCAAGATGAAGAGCGAGAGGAGGAATTCTGGGAGTTGAAGTCCACAAGTCTTAAAGCTGTCAAGTTTGAACACCCCTGGAGGTTTTTTTTCTAAAGGGTTAGGGGTACAAGGATCTTGTAACTTGACAGCTTTAAGACTTGTGTGCTTCAAATGCCAGAGTTTCTGAGCCAACATTTTGGTTGCTAAGCAAGAGCGTTGTTAAGTGAGTTTCACCACATTTTACAAGTTGGCCATGCCCACCCAGTCACATGACTACCAAGGCACTCCCATTCAGTCACATGGCTGGCAAGCCACTCCCACCTGGTCACATGGCCAGCAAGTCACTCCCACAAAGCAGGCCACACCTACAGAAGAGGTTCTAAAAAAATTGAAACTCACCACTGGTTTCTTGGTAGGAAATACCAATCTGGACAAACAATCAGACAGTAAACAACAGCCTAATCAAGGAACTACAAGAACAAAACAACACTCCTACCCACATTGACAGAGGAGGCTAATATATACAATATAAACAGAGAGCACTCCCTTTTAGCACTGATGATGTTACCTAGCTGGGTCATGAAACATTTGCAATAACCAAGCTTATGTACCCCATAGTTCAGCCCTGAGATATGGCCTACGGGTTATACCTAATCAGAGAAGAAACTCTACTCCCTTCTAGCACTGATGAGATTATCTTGTTGGATCAGGACATAGTTGCAAGAAAACAATCACATTCAGAGAGTACCATGGACCCCAGAATCATCCTCCCCCCCTCCTCCAGTACCCTACTGCCTTCTAGCCTGATGATGTTGCCTACTTGGGTCATGAAATGTCTGCAAGAAAGCAAGCAAGCTCAGAGGGCACCAAGGAGCCCAGAGTCATCCTCCTCCTCTTTTTCCTCCTCCTTTCTCACAACCCCACTCCCTTTCAGCACCGATGATGTCATTTAGTTGGGTCATGAAATGTCTTCAAGAAAACAACCAAGCTTAGAGAGCACCAAGGAGCCCACCAAGGTCTTGATTTTCTTTTGTTTTCCTAGATTTGTTGTTGTTGTTGTTGTTGTTGTTTGTTTGCTTGTTTGTTTGTTTCCACAAATGGTTGATTTGTCCCAGGGGTGAAATCCAGCAGGTTCTGGAGAACTGGTAGTGGAAATTTTGAGTAGCTTGGAGAACTTGCAAATGCCACCTCTGGCTGAACCCCAGATTAGGATGGGGATGGAGATTTTGCAGGATCCTTCCCCTGTGATGCCCACCAAGCCACACCACGCCCATCAAGCCACACCATGCCCATAAAGCCACACCACACCCACCAAGCCACCCACACAGAACTGGTAGTAAAAAAAAAATGAATGTCACCACTGGTTTGACCGCAGTTGGCGAATTTCACTTAGAACCTGAACCACATCAAAAATCAGGCGGCCTCTCCATTTCCTTTAAGTGAGCAATCTTCTCCCCCGCCATCCTTCCATCCTTCTTCAGATTCTGTTCCCAAGGCATCCTTCCACTCTCCTGGTTAATGAAACCTCACCCTGCAACCAGCCAAGTTGATCACAGGGCCCCACGGGGAACTCACGGTGTCATCCTCCTATTCCTGCGCAGTGACCCCGGCAATTCTAGATGTGGTCCTGCGTGCCGTTGTGTCAGAACAAAAGAAGGCTACAATCAACAACCGGCCGCCGGGAGGATTTGGAAATGTCACGAATGCTGAGTGGCCAGTTTTAACTGCCCTCTTTCTCGGCGTCCGGCTCTCCTCCCCAGGCCTTCCCTCCCTCCCGCGTGTGGCAACTTGGCTCTACTTAGCTCCCATTTTGCCACCCTCAATTTCCATGCCTAATGAGCCCTGAGCTGAGTTAATAATGGATGTAATAAGTAATGACTCATGGGGGTGGGAGGGGGGGGCGGAATGGCCGGGGTGTCTCGGTGTGAGATGAAGAGAAAGGCTGGGCCCGGGTGCGTCTGTTCTGCAGTGTTACTGGCTACCAAACAGGGCCAGCCATCAATAAAAGGGGAGATGACAGATGAGTTCATTTAATGGAATTCCTCCGAGTGAGCCTCCGCGAGTTCTTGTTGGGAGGGTGGGTTTTTAACACTCTCTCTCTCTCTCTCTCTCTCTCTCTCTCTCTTTCTTTCTTTCTTTCTTTCTGTGCTTCCTCTTTCTCCTGTCTCTCTTTCTTTTTCTTCTTTCTTTCTTTTCTCTCTCTCTCTCTCTTCCTTTATTCTTTTCCCTCTCTCTCGGCTTTCTTCCCCTTTTTCCCTTTCTCTCTCTTCTTCTTTCTCTTTTTCTATCCTTTTCCCTTTCTCTCTCTTTCACTCTCTCACACATTTTCACTTTCTCTCTCTCAGCTTTCTCTTTCTGTACTTCCTCTTTCTCCTCTCACTCTTTCTTTCTTTTTTCTTTCTCTCTCTTTATTTTCTCTCAGCTTTCTTCCTCCCTTTCCCTTTCTCTCTCTTTTTCTTTCTCTTTCTCTGTCTTTTACTTTCTCACATTTTCACTTTCTCTCTCTCAGCTTTCTCTTTCTGTACTTCCTCTTTCTCCTCTCTCACGCTTTCTTTCTTTTTTCTTTCTATTTCTCTCTCTCTCCTCCCTCCCCCTCCGTCCTTTCTCCCCCTCTCTCTTTCATTTTTCTTTCTCTCTCTCTCTCTTTTCTCTCTTTCTCTTCTTTCTCTTACTCTCTGTGCTTCCTCTTTCTCCTGTCTCTCTTTTTTCTCTCTCTTTCTCCCTCTTTTGTTCTTTCTTTCATGTGTTTGTTCTTTCTTTCTCTTTTTGTCTCTTTCTCTGTGTGTGTGTGTGTGTTTTCTTCCTCTCTCTTTCTCTTCCCCCCCCTCTCTCTCTCATACACTTTCTCTTTTTCTCTTGGCTTTCTTTCTTTCTCTCTTTCATTCATTCTTCCTCCTTTCCCCTCCTTTCCCCTCCCTCCTCTTTTTTCCTTCCTTCCTTTCTCCCTTCCTTCCTTCCTCCCTTCTTTTTTTCCCTTTCTTTATTTCTTTCTTTCCCCTCTCTCCCTTTCTCTATCTCTCTCTCTTTCTTTCTCTCTCTTTCTTTTCCTCTTTCTCTGCCTTTTCTCTTTCTCTTCTCTCTCTCACTTTCTCTTTCTCCCTCACTTTCTCTTTCTCTCTCTGCTTTCTCTTTCTTCCTCTCTCTCTTTTTTTCTCTCTCTTTCCCCACTGCTCACCCCCCTCCCTCGACATACCCACAAACCAGATGCCTACCCCTCCTCTAAAACTCAATGTTGAGTGATGAATATGATACCTCTTGATGGGAAAATCTCCTTCTGTGCATTGGACTCAAAACTTTCTGTAACCACCTGCTTCCTGCATCTGCTTATACGCCAGTTAGTGGCTGGTTGACATTGTGCAAAGACTGGTCAAAGAAATGAGAGAGGTTAAGCATTAGGGAAGAATTGGGGGCTTTACATCCTAGTGTAATAGACATGTGACTGACCTGATTTTACAAACTTTTTTTAGTGGTCTTTAAACAAATCATCAGGCACATTAAGCAAATCCCTCAGTCATTAAAGGAACCCATATGCTACAGGCATATGAAGTAAAAGCCAGGTTTGGAAAATAGTCATAAAATGCAATCCCATGACTACAAGACGTTGCAAGTGCTCATAAAGAGCCAAGGTGGCGCAGTGGTTAAATGCACCACTGCAGGCTACTGCTAGATCAGCAGTTCAGCGGTTCAAATCTCACCGGCTCAGGGTTGACTCAGCCTTCCATCCTTCCGAGGTGGGTAAAATGAGGACCCAGATTGTTGGGGGCAATATGCTGACTCTCTGTAAACCGCTTAGAGAGGCCTGAAAGGCCTATGAAGCGGTATATAAGTCTACTGCTATTGCTATAAAGGTAAAAGGGGTTGGACTAGAAGACCTCCAAGGTCCCTTCCAAATTTGTTCTTCTGTTCTTCTAATCCAGATTTCCCCTGTCCAGTCATGTCCGACTTTAGGAGGCGGTACTCATCTCAGTTTCTTAGCCAAGGGAGCCAGCGCTGTTGAAGACACTTCCATGGTCATGTGGCCACCACAACTATACTTAACTATATTTACACTTACTCTAGGCACATAAAATGTTGTTACTTTCCCACCAAAGTGGTGCCCATTTATCTATCTGCATTTTTATGCTTTCAAACTGCTAGGTTGGCAGGAGCTGGAGCAAGGAACGGGAGCTCACCCCATTGCATAGCGCACGGATCTTGAACCAGGGCTGCTGAGCTTTCCAGCTAAAAGCTCAGCATCTTTAGCCGCTAAACCATAAAGTTGCCATAAAGGCATAGAGATAAAAACACGAATAACGGTCGCAGGAACTGGTTACGGCCACTCTAGAGAAAATAAGGACTAGGGGGTGAGATGATAGAAGTCTTCTAGTATTTGAGGGGCTGCCACAAAGAAGAGCACCGAAAAGCAAGACAAGAAAGAAAGGATGGAGACTAATCAAGGAGAGAAGCAACTTGGAATTAAGGAGAAACTTCCTAACAGGGAAGACCATCAACCAGTGGAACAGTTTGCCTTCAGCTGTTGTGGGTCCATCACTGAAGAAGTTCATCACCTTTAAGAAGAGTCACTTGTCTAAAAAATGATATAGGACTGTGATGCCGAACCTATGGCGTGCGTGTCACAGCGGGCACGCAAACCGTTGCCCAAGCTCAGCTCCACCACGCATGTGAGTGCACCTCTCACCAGTAGGATGATTTTTCAGGTCTCTGCCGTGCATGTGCAGGGTGCATGCGAGAGATGTCCACATATATGTGAGGGGGGGCGGGACCGGAGGTCACACACATATGTGGGGACAGGGGGGTCATGTGTGCATCAGTGGTGGGTTCTGGATCCCGTTCCAACTGGTACGGTTGGAAGAGACCGGGTGTCGCCCACATGGATGCGCGCAGCATGTGCGCGTGTCGTACCTGCCAGGGACGCTTCTGCAAGCCTCCGTGATGCTCCAGCTGCTCGGCAGAGCATCGTGCATGTGCCAAAGGCTTTAAAGGACAGGTAATGAGCTCAGGTGGGCAGGGGAGCCCTCCGGAGCACTATACCGGAACAGTGCCCGGTGCTCTAGTACACCCATACCGGGGTGTACCGCCTGCAACCCACCACTGGTGTGCATGCATGGGGGATAGGAGTAGCACGAGAGGTGGTGGTGCAGTGTTCCCTCCCATGCCCCATTTTTGGTCCCGGAAGGTTGCAGGGAGACCTACTAAGCCCAAAATGGAGCACAGGGGGTGTGCGGCATGCTCTTCCCCAATGTTATGGTTTTGGTCCCAGGAGATTGCATAGAAGCCTACTAGGTGCAAAATGGTGTGTGGTGTGTGTGCAGCATGCCACGCTCCTGCATCCCATTTTTGGTGTCAGAATGCTGCAGGGAGGCCGACTAAGCCCAAAACAGGTCACTGGTTGTGTACCTCCCCCACATCCCATTTTTGGTCCCAGAAGGCTGCAGAGATACCTACTAGGCCCAAAACAGGGCACGGGGGGGGGGGGTTGTGGCCCAGGAGGAGCCGTTGGAGCTGTTGATGGACTCCAATAGCAATGGACCCTATCAGTCTGCTATGGAAGATGTGGAGGACCCTGGGCAGGGTTCTGACTCAGAGCAGGGACCAGAGAGGCTGGTTGGCCACCAGGAGGCACCTGAGGCATGGAGCAGTGGGGAAGATCAAAGGGAGTTTGTCCCTGATGCCAGGCAACGGAGGGCGGAGAAACAGAGGCAGCAGTTACGGAGACAGATTCATAAGAGATAATCAAGCCCAGGTGGTTGTGGCTTGGCCCCTCCCAAGAGAGTATATAAGATGAGACTTTGGGAGGAGTCCTTTTGCAGGACACAACCGTTCGTACTAATCTGGAGAACTCCTTGTCTGGTCTGCCTTGTGTTCCCGTGTCTGTTGGAGTCTGGGTTGCTGCCAACGTCTTGCCAGTGAGTCGTGTCTGGGCTTTCAGAGATCAGGATTATAATTGCTGTGAATAAAGAGTGGCAAACAGCTAAGCCTGTGTCTGCGTTCATTACCTGACGGAGGGGGGGCAGAACAGGTTGTCATGTGCAGAAATGTGGAAGGAGCACAGAGGGGTCACATGCACATGCATAGGAAGGCCAGGCATGGCAGGGTGTCGGGTGTGCATTGCATTATGGGTGCAGGCACACACGCTTTTGACACACAACAACAACAAAATGTTTAGCCGTCCCTGGTATAGGATCTCCCGCTTCAGCAGGGGGTTGGAGCAGAAGACCTCCAAGTTGCGCTCCAGCTCTGTTCTAATTGATTGACATTAGCTACTAGCCAGAGAAACATGATGCTCCTTACACCCTCCTTTGTGTGCCAAATCTCTCTCGCCCTCCCTTTGATGCGGTGAAGCGTTTGTCAACTGCCATCAGGAAAATAAAGATAAGGCCGTTAAAAGTAAATGCGGCTGCTTCTCTTCAATTTTTTTCTTCTTTTTATTGAGCTGAAGATTGGCAAGAAATATGTACTTAATCACAGGGTAAACAAGAGACCACCGTTTGCCAGGAATGTTGCGTGCATCTTTCTTCTTCCTTCTCCTCTCGCGGTTCGAATTAAAACAATGAAGATATATATATATATATATATATATATAAAAACAAAAAAGGGGCAGGGAGGGGTGAAGAATGAACGGCCCCAACGTTTCCTCCCTTTTACACTCTGCTTTATGTGCTGCATTTGTCCTTCCTGTTATTTCTCTTTGTTAAAGTTCCGTTAAAGTTTGGATCGGCAAAAGAAATGGAAGTTCTTAAAGAGTTTGGTTGTGCTTTAAATAACTGCAGCATGAATTTGAATCATTAATTAAAAAGACAGTAGTTTTCAGGTCAATGTCTGCCTATGTGGATCTGGGACATAGAACATAGAATAGAACCGTGAATGGCGAATCTATGGCATATGTGCCACATGTGGCATGTGGAGTTCTCTCAGCCTGGCACATGTGCCATCACCCTAGCTCAGCTCCATTGTGCATGTGTGCATGATTCACCACCCCCACATATGCCTGCACACCTCCCGCCGACCAGCTGATTTTTGGGTCTTTGCCGTTCATGTGCGGGGTGTGGGGCGCATGTGAGAGACTGTGACCCAACAAACGAATGACAAAACCGCACCCGACTAAACTGCGTCGCTAAAACCGTGACGTCATCAACGTGCCGACAACAGCACATCGACAACAGCACGTCGACAGAAGGGCGATTTACAACAGCGCGTCGGCAGAAGGGCGATTTAAGTTAAGGTAAGGGTTAGGTTTAGGGTTAGGTTTAGGGTTAGGTTTAGGGTTAGGTTTAGGGTTAGGTTTAGGGTTAGGTTTAGGGTTAGGTTTAGGGTTAGGGTTAGGGTTAGGGTTAGGTTTAGGGTTAGGTTTAGGGTTAGGGTTAGGGTTAGGGTTAGGGTTAGGGTTAGGTTTGGCGTTACGTTTAACGTTATGTTTAGTGTTACATTTAGTGTTGTGTTTAGGTTTAGGGTTAGCGTTACATTTAGGGTTAGGGTTAGGTTTAGAGTTAGGTTTAGTTTTACAGCGTGCTTCTGTCGGCGCGCTGTTGTCAGCGCGATTCAGTGCTCATTCATTGGAGCACTTTAGAACACGCGGTTTTGTCACTGCGGTTTAGTCGGGCGCGGTTTTGTCGTTCGCCCTTTTGTCGGTGAATCGTGAGAGACACATGCACATGGGCGGAGTGGTTATGTGTGCATGCTTCAGGAGTGGGAGGAGTACAAGGAAGTGCACCCCCTTACACCAGAGGCTGCAGGGAGGCCCGCTAGGCCTAAAATACAGTGCAGGGGGGGAGTCATGCATGCATGTGCAGTGGAAGGGCCAGGGGGGTGGCCACACATGCATTGCATTATAGATGTGGGCATGCACATGCACAGTGGCAGGTATGCGCATATGCTTTCAGCTTCCAATGACAAAAAGCTTAGCCACTAGTGGAATAGAACTATCAGGCGTGCCTCCTTCAGCAACCAAGAAGGAAATCTCCCAACTCCAATGTTTGTGGGATTAAAAGTACTTTTACTGGTTATGAATAGATAGCAGCGGAAGCAAAGCAAGATCTGAGCCAGAAAGGTGTGAACAAGTACATATCAAACGATTACCCCACACCCTCCCTCCAATGACCCCCACCACCCCAGTATCCACTCTGCAAGTCCCTAAGGTGACATGTGGGCTGCATCTCCAGACAACATCATTACGTTGGTATGCAGGACGATTGGCCTTGACCAGGTCCAAGCATCGGCCATCAGCAGGCGCAGAAGATGGTGAGAACAAAACTCCCTTTTTGACTATCACTCCCATGCCATTTATTCCCATCCCAAATACCATGCCCCACCCTCCCCGTTTCCATGGCAGCCGAAAGCAAGCAAGGGAAATCGAGGCTGACAAGAACATAGAATAATAGAGGTCTTCTGGCCCAATGCCTTGCTCAGGGAGAAGACCCTACTCCATTTTAGATCAAGGGTTGTCCTTTTGGAAGCCTCCAGTGATGGAGCACCCACAACTTCCAAAGGCACTTCTGATTACTTCTGGGAGTAATCAACTTCTGTTCCACTGGTTGATTACTCTCACCATTAGGAAATTTCTCCTTAATTCCAGGTAGCTTCTCTCCTTGATCAGTTTCCACCTGTTGCTTCTTGTCCTGCCCTCAGGTCCCTTGGAGAATAGTTTGGCTCCCTCTTCTTTGTGGCAACCCCTGAGATATTGGAAAACTGCTATCATGTCTCCCCTGGTCCTTCTTTACATTAAATTAGACATACCCAGTTCCTGCAACCATTCTTCATATGCTTTAGTCTCCTATCAGTGTTATCATGTTCCCCCAGTCCTTCCTTTCATTAGACTAGACTGTGGGTGTCAAACTCCATTACGTTGTCACGTTGTCGTTACGTGACGAATCATGTTGTCGTCACGTGACATATAATTGCCCCCTTCTCTACACCGGGGGTGGGCGTGGCCAGTGCGTGACTCATCCGGCCCATGGGCCATGAGTTTGATATCCCTGAACTAGACATACCAAGTTCCTGCCACTGTTCTTCCTCTTTCCAAAGTCTTGACATATATATATATATATATATATATATATATATATATATATTATATATATATATATATATATATATATATATATATATATATATATATATATATATTATATATATTATATATATTATATATATATATATATATATATATATATATATATATATATATATATATATATATATATATATATATATATATATATATATATATATAATATATATATATATATATATATATATATATATATATATATATATATATATATATATATATATATATATATATATATATATATATATATTGTGGTGATTAGAACTGGATGCAATATTCCAAGTGTGGTCTTACTAAGGCTTTATAAAGTGGTACTAGAACCAAAGGTGGTATTCAGTTGGTTCTGACTGGTTTTGGCAAACCGGTAGCAGAAATTTTGAGTAGTTTGAAGAACCGGCAAATACTATCTCTGACTGGCTCCACCTCTGATCTATTCACTGCCTCCCAAGTTTAGTTTTTTAGTTTTATTAAACATTTATAGGCCGCCCTTTTCCCTGAGGGGACTCAGGGCGGCTTACAATAATGAGGGAGGGGAGTGCAGGACAAAACACAAAAAGAAAATGTGAGTGAAAATAAGTAGCAGTAAAAGCACAACATTCACACAGCATTCGGGAGGTGCGAGATTAGAGTCCTATCCCCAGGCCTGACGGGCTAGCCAGATCTTGACAGCCGTGCGGAAGGCCTGGACGGTGGTGAGGGTGCGGATCTCCACGGGGAGATTGCTCCATAGCGTCGGAACTGCAACTGAGAAGGCTCTCCTCCGCGTAGTCGCCAGTCGGCACTGACTGGCGGATGGAATTCGGAGGAGGCCTACCCTATGCGATCTGATGGGACGCAGGGAGGTAATTGGCAGAAGGCGGTCTCTCAAATAGCCAGATCCACTACCATGGAGCGCTTTGTGGATGGTAAGTAGGACCTTGAAGTGCACCCGGAGATCAACAGGTAGCCAGCGCAGCTCACGGAGGATCGGTGTTATGTGGGCGAACTGTGGTGCGCCCACGATCACTCGCGCAGCCGCATTCTGAACTAGCTGAAGTCGCCGGATGCTCTTCAAGGGCAGCCCCATGTAGAGCACATTGCAGTATTCCAGCCTAGAGATCACAAGTGCTCGAGTGACTGTTGTGAGGGCCTCCCGGTTCAGGTAGGGCCACAACTGGCGCACCAGGCGAACCTGGGCAAATGCCCCCCTGGTCACAGCTGACAAGTGATGGTCGAAACTCAGCTGTGGGTCCAGGACGACTCCCAAGTTGCGGACCCTGTCTGAGGGGTATAAATTTTGACCCCCCAGCCTGATTGATGGGACGTTGGCCAAATTGTTGGGAGGAAAACACAACAACCACTCGGTCTTGTCCGGGTTGAGTACCAGTTTGTTAGCTCTCATCCAGTCTTTAACAGCCTCAAGGCCCCGGTTCATCACGTCCACCGCTTCATTGAGTTTGCACGGGGCGGACAGATACAACTGTGTATCGTCCGCGTATTGATGGTATTTTATCCCATGCCTCCGAATGATCTCGCCCAGCGGTTTCATGTATATGTTAAATAGTAGGGGGGATAAGACCGAACCCTGCGGCACCCCATAAGTTAGGGGCCTCGGGGACGATCTCTGCCCCCCTACCAACACCGACTGCGACCTGTCCGAGAGGTAGGAGGATTGGCTGGGTCTTCTTTTGTTGCCCTGCACAGGAGAACAGAGCTGAAAAGCAGGTTAGTGGGGTGGAGAAGGAAAGGGGAGTTTGTAGTATCCTTTCCCCAGGACTGGGTTGGGAATGGGGATTTTGCTGTATCCTTTCCCCAGGAGTGGGGAGGGAATGGGGATTTTGCACTATCCTTTCCCCAGGAGTGGGGAGGGAATGGGGATTTCGCAGTATCCTTCCCCTGGAATGAGGAGGGAATGAGGATTTTGCAGTATCCTTTGCCCAGGAGTGGGGAGGGAATGGGCATTTCACAGTATCCTTCCCCTGGAGTGAGGAGGGAATGGGGATTTTGCAGTATCCTTTGCCCAGGAGTGGGGAGGGAATGGGCATTTTGCAGTATCCTTTCCCCAGGAGTGGGGAGGGAATGAAGATTTTGCAGTATCCTTTCCCTAGGAGTGGAGAGGGAATGGGGATTTTGCAGTATCCTTTCCCCAGGAGTGGGGAGGGAATGGGGATTTTGCAATATCCTTTTCCCAGGAGTGGGGAGGGAATGGGGATTTTGCAGTATCCTTTCCCCAGGAGTGGAGAGGGAATGGGGATTTTGCAATATCCTTTTCCCAGGAGTGGGGAGGGAATGGGGATTTCGCAGTATCCTTCCCCTGGAGTGAGGAGGGAATGGGGATTTTGCAGTATCCTTTCCCCAGGAGTGGGTTGGGAATGGGGATTTTGCAGTATCCTTTCCTCAGGAGTGGGGAGGGAATGAAGATTTTGCAGTATCCTTTCCCCAGGAGTGGGTTGGGAATGGGGATTTTGCAGTATCCTTTCCCCAGGAGTGGGGAGGGAATGGGGATTTTGCAGTATCCTTTCCCCAGGAGTGGAGAGGGAATGGGGATTTTGCAATATCCTTTTCCCAGGAGTGGGGAGGGAATGGGGATTTCGCAGTATCCTTCCCCTGGAGTGAGGAGGGAATGGGGATTTTGCAGTATCCTTTCCCCAGGAGTGGGTTGGGAATGGGGATTTTGCAGTATCCTTTCCTCAGGAGTGGGGAGGGAATGAAGATTTTGCAGTATCCTTTCCCCAGGAGTGGGTTGGGAATGGGGATTTTGCAGTATCCTTTCCCCAGGAGTGGGGAGGGAATGGGGATTTTGCAGTATCCTTTCCCCAGGAGTGGAGAGGGAATGGGGATTTTGCAATATCCTTTTCCCAGGAGTGGGGAGGGAATGGGGATTTTGCAGTATCCTTTCCCCAGGAGTGGGTTGGGAATGGGGATTTTGCAGTATCCTTTCCTCAGGAGTGGGGAGGGAATGAAGATTTTGCAGTATCCTTTCCCCAGGAGTGGGTTGGGAATGGGGATTTTGCAGTATCCTTTCCCCAGGAGTGGGGAGGGAATGGGGATTTTGCAGTATCCTTTCCCCAGGAGTGGGTTGGGAATGGAGATGTTGCAGTATCCTTTCCCTAGGAATGGGGAGGGAATGGGGATTTTGCAGTATCCTTTCCCCAGGAGTGGGTTGGGAATGGAGATTTTGCAGTATCCTTTCCCCAGGAGTGGGGAGGGAATGGGCATTTCGCAGTATCCTTTCCCCAGGAGTGGGTTGGGAATGGAGATTTTGCAGTATCCTTTCCCTAGGAGTGGAGAGGGAATGGGAATTTTGCAGTATCCTTTCCCCAAGAGTGGGGAGGGAATGGGAATTTTGCAGTATCCTTCCTCTCCCATGCTCACCAAGCCATGCCCATAGAACTGGCAGTAAGAGCAATTTAATCCCACCATTGGGTAGAACCTACTGCTACTTAAATGAAGTCTCACAGGATCTTAGATTCCTTATTCTCCACAATCTTATGTGGAATCTCCCATCTAGACTTAGGAGGGCCTATTCCTGTGATGGCAAACCTATTGCACGTGTGCCAGAGGTGGCATGTATAGCCCTCTCTATGGGCCCATGCACCATCGCCAGCTGTTCTTCTGGTTTCCAGCACGCAAGCTAGCTCATCTTTGCAGGCACCGGAGTGCTGGAAAACGGCCTGAAAACGGCCCCAAAAAGGGCCAAAACCCAGGCCATTTTCCTGGCCTTTTCCGGGCTGTTTTCTCACTGTATTTGGACTGTTTTTTTTTCATGGGCTCCAGAGCTGCCAGCTGGTCTTTGTGGGTGACGGAGTGCCTAAAAATAGTCTGAAAAAAGCCTGAAAATGTCCCTAAAAATGGTCTGAAGGCTCAAAAAACAGCCAAAAAACAGACAGGCATGCGCCAGCCAGCTGGTCTTCGGATTTCTGGTGCTCCAGCGAGTGTGTGTGCACACATGTATGCCCATTCTGGTTTGGGCACTTGGTGGTGAAAAGGTTTGCCATCACTGGTCTATTCCATATCCTGTACACAATAGCAATAGCAGTTAGACTTATATACCGCTTCATAGGGCTTTCAGCCCTCTCTAAGCGGTTTACAGAATCAGCATATCGCCCCCAACAATCTGGGTCCTCATTTTACCCACCTCGGAAGGATGGAAGGCTGAGTCAACCTTGAGCCGGTGAGATTTGAACAGCTGAACTGCAGAACTGCAGTCAGCTCAAGTAGCCTGCAGTGCTGCACTCTAACCACTGTGCCACCTCGGCTCTGTGCCACCTTGGTACACAATGCCAGCTGCTTGGCTGTGTCATTCACTGCATACAGTTCCTGCCTGCATCTTACACTCTGCCACTATAATGCACACACATACACACACAGACAAATATCAGGAAGTTCTTATGGCTTTTAAATTTTTATATATACCTCTTTGTTCTGACCCCCTCCTCCGTCCAGTAATGAAAGCCGAGACAAGCTTAAATGGAACGTCCTTTAATAACAAGACCAGACTCTTAGTGGCTGAAAGCCAAACAAACAAACAGATAAGGACCTTGGCAGCAATTCAGACAAACTCTGGCAGCAATCCAGCCTGCCAAGTTCGTTTCTCTTTAGTCCAAGCGTTGACTTCTGCAAGAAGGGTGTGGCACAAGCAGTCTCTTTTATAGTCTGGAGAGGAGCCTAATGACCATCAGTTGAGTGTAATTACCTCCTGTAATTACATAGTTGTTCTTGACGCTGAGTAGCTCTTCGACGGCATGCATCCCGGAAAAACTCACTGTTGGTTTCTGGATCACTCTCCCTTGTCTCCTCCCCACTGATCCAAGGCTCAGGCGCCACCTGGTGGCCAACCAGTCTCTCTGTGCCCTGCTCAGAGTCGGAACCCTGTCCAGCGTCCTCCACATCCTCCAGGGCCGACTCATAGGGCTCCTCGCTATCGGAGTCTGGTGGCAGCTCCAACAGCTCCTGCTGGGCCACAACACCTCTTTATATATACAAAGTTGCCTGTTGTATTTTACTGAATAAAAATTAATGCCTGGGCCTGTGGCTACAGTTTATTATTTTTAATTATGTCTGTGTGTGTTTGAATTTTTCAACCTTCTGAAACGTGTGCCTTTCGATGTTTTGAAGTATGTTCTTTCTGGTTGGGTATAAAATCTAAGGCCATTGACTCTTCGGCTTCTCATAACTACCGACCACAAGGGATAAAAAGAGTGTAGACAGTGAGTTCACAGTTTTTCTTTCTTTCTTTCTTTTAAATCTTGATTTTCATTTCATTTTTATCATTGCATGCCACCCAGAGTCACAAATTACGAGAGCTGGCTTTTATATCTAGGAGATCACAAAGCTGTATTTTCCTTTGTCTTTTTCTTCTTAGGGAATTTGTGCAGAGCACGTACTCTCATACTTGTCTTCTGTGTAGGATGTTGGTAGTTAGTTGCTGGGTTTTATTTAGGACTGTAGTGCATTTTGCACAGAGGCATCTCCCTTGAGAAAGCCACAAAATAAAATATTTCTACTGTCCAGTTATGTCTGGTTCTAGGGGATTGTGCTCATTTCTATTTCTTACCTGAAGGAGCCAGTGTTGTATGAAGACATTTTCCATAGTCATTGTGGCCAGCATGATTATATACCAAGGCATACAGAATGCTGTTATCTTCCCCAAAAAGTGGTACCTATTTATCTACCTGCAATTGCATGCTTTCAAACTGCTAGGTGGGTAGGAGCTGGAACAAGGAATGGGAACTCACCTTGTCATGCGGTGCTCGGGTCTCAAACCCAGGCTATCAGCTTTCCAGAATCCTCTAAGAGAGAGAGAGAGAGAGAGAGAGACAGAGACAGAGACAGAGACAGAGACAGAGAGACAGAGAGAGAGAGAGAGAGACAGAGAGACAGAGAGAGAGAGAGACAGAGAGACAGAGAGAGAAAGAGAAAGAGAGAGAGAGAAGCATAATGAGCTGTGGTGGTGCAGTGGTTAGAATGCAGTACTGCAGGCTATTTCTGCTGACTGCCGGCTGCCTGCAATTTGGAAGTTCAAATCTCACCAGGCTCAAGATTAACTCAGCCTTCTGTCCTTCCGAGGTGGGTAAAATGAGGACCCAAATTGCAGCGGAAGCATGCTGGGCCCATAACCAGTGTTAGGGGCATCTCCGTTGGGAGACAGAAAGTAGTGCAGCAGAATGTACAGCTAGAGAGAAGGAGCGTTGTTAGTAGAAGAAAAACACACGAATAGAGTCTCAGACACTGCTAGTAAAAACAAGTAGCTTTACTACTAACAATAGCTTCACAAGCAGTGATAGTGGATGTGTGTCCAAACACAATTCAAAGAAGAAACAATTGCTTACAGTTGCAGTTCATGTTCCAGTCATCAAGCGAGCAAGTAGTTATCAAGCATAGGACAAGCAGAGAGAGAGAGCTTTCCTGACTCCCTCTTATTGCAAAGTTAATTACAGCTGATAAGTACATTCACCCAGTTGAAGCAACATCGACCATTTGTTATTATATATGAATCTATATTGCCTACCCAACACTAGGCGTATACTCCCAACATTGGGCAATAGGTCAAATCTGTAAATAGCAATTAGCAATTAGATTTATATACCGCTTCATAGGGCTTTCAGCCCTCTCTAAGCGGTTTACAGAGTCAGCATATTGCCCCCAACAATCTGGGTCCTCATTTTACCCACCTCGGAAGGATGGAAGGCTGAGTCAACCCTGAGCCGGTGAGATTTGAACCGCCGAACTGCTGAACTAGCAGTCAGCTGGTGGCTTGCAGTACTGCACTCTACCCACTGCGCCACCTCGGCTCTTCTAAATCACTTAGAGAGGGCTGTAAAGCACTGTAAGATGGTATGTGAGTCTTGGTGCTATTGCCATAATGCTAAGAAAAAAGGAAGGAAAGTAAAGAAGATTGCAATAGCTATTAGTGCACCCTTGGAAAACCCTAAGTCGGTTGGGAAGAGATCTTCAGGGGAAAATCCCAATCTTTCTCTGGAAATATTCACCAGAGAGAACTTTGTACCTAGCAAGGAATGAATGCAACATTATAGATTTACTGGACAGTACAATAGGACAGTAGCTATTTTTTTCCTAAACCTGCTTCTAAACTCCTCCAGTGGTGATCTAGATCAACAAGAAAAGATCCAGAGGATTGAGTCCAGTCCTTCTGCCTAGCATCGAGAGTGTATAGTAGTATAGATTTACTCTTGCAGTGCAAAAACAAAATGGCTACTGTTTCTAGGCCTGCTTCTGTGCTCATCCGGTGGTGGCCTAGATCATCAGGAGAAGATCCAGAGGTTTCTCTGGAAATATCCATGACTAAGAACTGCTCTATCTGGGATTCAGCCCAGTCCTTCTACTTAGGTAGGAATGCAATAATACAGATTGTACAGGACAATGCAATAGTACAACAGCTATTTCTAGACTTGCTTCCGAGTCCATCCAACAGTGATTTAGCTCATCAAGAGAAAATCCAAAGGTTTCTCTGGAAATATGCATCAGTACGAACTGCTGTCAGGTCAGATTCAGGGTTGACAACTTCTCAATCTGGAATTCAGCCCAGTCTTTCTCTTTAGCATGGAGTAAATAAAATATTATAGATTACTGGACAGTGTGTTAGGACAACATTTACTGTTTCTAGACTTGCTTCTGAGCCCATCTAATGATGATCTAGATGATCAAGAGAAGATCCAGAGGTTTCTCTGGAAATATCCACCAGTAAGAACGTCTCAATCTGGGAGTCAGTCCAGTTCCTTTATTTAGCATGGAGTAAATTCAATGTTATAGATTACTGGACAGTGTGTTAGGACATTTACTGTTTCTAGACCTGCTTCTGAGCCCATCCAGTGATGATCTAGATCAGCAAGAGAAGATCCAGAGGTCTCTCTGGAAATATCCACCGGTAAGAACTTCTCAATCTGGGATTAAGCCCAGTTCTTCTATTTAGCATGGAGTAAATACAATGTTATAGATAACTGGGTAGTGTATTAGGACAATATCTACCACTTCTAGACCTGCTTCTGAGCTCATCTAGTGGTGATCTAGACCAGGAGTATCAAACTTGTGGCCCCTGGGGCAAATGCGTGACGAACTGGCTACGCCTACTTTAGTGAAGGGGGGAAAGGTTGCAATACGTCATGTGATAACTATGTGACAACGTGAGTTTGATATTCTTAATCTAGACAGTGAATTTTACTAGGTGGCTCTACCTAGTAAACCAAGCAATTTGAACCAAGCAATTTTCAATGTCTTTTTTTCTGAAGAGGAAAACATACCTCGAAGATAATTTATAACAGCAAAGAGGATGTGATAAAATTCCATGAAGCATAATCTGGACCATTTCATCTGTCCATTTCTAGGTCAAAGACAGAGATGCACTGTTTTGGATTCATTTCAGGTTTTCTTCTGAGTGATCATTGTTGGTGATTGAATTAGGAGATTGTAGGGTGGAGGTTGGAGGGAATTTCCTAGATTCCCATAGGGAAATAGATTTGTCTATCGGAAAGCATTGGGCCAAGGAATGGGCTTCCGTTGTTTAATTTCAGCCCCTATCTTAAACAGCATATTCTTATCGGGGCGGCTATGGAAGATTTTAATTCAAGGATCCGTAAGGCATAGGAAATAAATTGAGAGGCAAATCGCTAAAATATGTATAAGATTCAGACTTCTCTTTTAGGTTTTGCCATACAGCTTCTAATCAACCTCCAAAACAGCTTCTAATCATTGGTCTGCTAAAGATGAAAATATTGGAAAATGGTTTCTAGGAAGCATAAACAGAAGGAGAACTGTGTTTGAAAATTTTCATGAATCTCTCTGTGTCTCTGTCTCTCTCTGTGTGTTTCTCTCTCTCTCTGTCTTTCTTTATGTGTGTGTCCCTCTCTATGTGTGTCTCTCTGTTTCTATCTCTCTGTCTCTCTCTGTTTCTCTCTCTGTGTGTGTCACTCTCCCTCCCTCTCTCCCCCTCTCTCCGCCTCTCTGTCTGTTTCTCTCTCTCTCTGTCTTTCTCCCTCTCCCTCCCCTCTCTCTTTCTGTCTCTCTCTCTGTGTGTCTGTCTGACTCTCTCTGTTTGTGTGTGTCTCCCTCCCTCCTGCTCTCTTTCTCTTTCCCTGTCTGTATCTATCTATCTATCTATCTATCTATCTATCTATCTATCTATCTATCTATCTATCTATCTATCTATCTATCTATTTATCTATCTATCTATCTCTGTCTCTATCTCTCTCCCTGTGTGTGTGTGTATGTGTGAGTGTGTGTGTCTGTGTATCTCTCTGTCTCTCTGTCTCTCTCCTCTCCTCTGTTCCCCTCTTCCTCTTCTTCTTCCTTTTCCTTTTTCTTCCTCTCTCACCCTCTGTGGTATCCACACTACCCTTACAAAAAGCTTCCTCTCTCAGCCCTAGAAAGAAGACTACAGGGATAAAACCTTCCCATTTAAGAGCCAGTTTGGGGTAGTGATTTAAAGCACAAGTCTAGAAACCAGTGGGCTGTGGGTTCTAGTCCTGGTTAGAGAGGAAGTCATCTTGGTGCATTTTGGGCCAGTCCCTCTCTCTCAAACAGGAAAATGAAGGGAAGAACAAATGGCTTATAGAAAACATTGGACAGAAAAGTGCATGGTTTGTCCAGCTAGTCACTAAGTATGAGCACTAACCCAAAAATATGCACATGGGGCCAGGGGGAAGAGCCAGAGGGAAAGAGGGAGGGAGGGAGGAGGGAGGGAGGGAGGGAGGAGGAAGGAAAAAGAAGAAGTGGGAGGGAGAGAAGGAGGAAGGAAGAAAAGAAAGAAAGAAAGAAAGAAAGAAAAAGAAAGAAAGAAAGAGGGTTGGAGGAAGTAGGAAGGACTGAGAGAATGAAAAAAGAAGAAGGAAGGAAAAAGGGAAGTGGCAGGGAGAGAAGGAGGAAGAAAAGAAAGAAAGAAAGAAAGAAAGAAAGAAAGAAAGAAGGAGGGAAGGAAGGAAGGAGGGTTGGAGGAAGAGGGAAGGACTGAGAGAATGAAAAAAGAAGAAGGAAGGAAGGAAAAAAGGAAGTGGCAGGGAGAGAAAGAGGAAGGAAAGAAAGAAAGAAAGAAAGAAAGAAAGAAAGAAAGAAAGAAAGAAAGAAAGAAAGAAAGAAGGAAGGAAGGAAGGAAGGAAGGAAGGAAGGAAGGAAGGAAGGAAGGAGGGTTGGAGGAAAAGGGAAGGACTGAGAATGAAAAAGAAGAAGGAAGGAGAAAGAAAGGAAGGAAGAAGGAAAAAAGGGTTGGCGGAAGGGGGAAGAAGAGAATGGAAAAGGAAGGAAATAAGGAAGGAGTGTTGGAGGAAGAGGGAAGGACTGAGATAATGGAAAAGGAAGGAAGAAAGGAGGGAAGGCAGGAAGGGAATAAGGGAGGGAGGGAGGGAGAGAGAGAGAGAGAAAGAAAGAAAGAAAGAAAGAAAGAAAGAAAGAAAGAAAGAAAGAAAGAAAGACCAATACATTAAGGAAGCACCCTGCAACGTCCATCAATATGAAAATTCACAGGCTACGTCAATGAATCTCAGTCCCGCAGAAGCCCAGCCAGGAGGCCACATTTTCTGCTTGCCCATTTAACTCAAGAGCAGACAAGCTCGGTTTTCGAAAAGCCATCATCTGTCGGAGCTTTGGGGGGCGAGATCAGTTCCTTCTGTGTGCTTTCATAGACTCCGTTCTCTTCTGCGTCGCCCTTTAATATCCTGTTGTTTCTGCCCCTTCAGCTCCCCAATTGAAGGCAACTTTCCCCTCCAGCGGAAGGCCTGGCCTTGACAAATAGCCACCAAGTCATTATGATTCCTTTTCCAAGAGGCTGAGCAACCGAAATCGGGCCTGTCATTTCCCACGCTCCAGAGATTTATGTCGTCCTTTCTCCCTCTTCCTCCCGCTGCCAGTTGGAGTTTTTCAGTGGGAGATTATATATTTTGCTTTGGATGATGTGATTAAGATAATTTCTTTATGAAGCTGGAGTCTTGACAAAGCCTGTGTCATTTTCATTCTTTTTGTGTGTGTGTGTGAAAGGGACGCAGTGGCTCAGTGGCTTAAACGCTGAGCTTGTCGATCAGAAAGGTTGGCAGTTTGGTGGTTCGAATCCCTAGGGCCGCATAAATGGAGTGAGCTCCCGTTACATCTCCCAGCTTCTGCCAACCTAGCAGTTTGAAAGCCTGCAAAAATGCAAGTAGGAAAATAGGAACCACTTTCGGTGGGAAGGGAACAGCGTTCCATGCGCCTTCGGCGTTGAGTCATGCCGGCCACATGACCATGGAGACGTCTTCGGACAGTGCTGGCTCTTCGGCTTTGAAACAGAGATGAGCTCCGCCCATTCAATTTGGGAGCAACTAGCACATATGTGTGAGGGAAACCATTACCTTTAAGGAGAAGAAGATGAAGAACAAGATGAGAAAAAGGAAAGAAAGTAACTCTGACTTGGAAGAGCTTTATAGCTCCTGCTGTCTTAAGGAAGTTCAAAACATTCTCAAAGATCCATCTCAACCTGGGCACCCCCCCCCTTTTTTTTTTTTAATTATTACCATCTGGCAGCTGGTACAGGACAATAGGTTAAAAAACAACTTTTATCCTAGAGTAGTAACTATATTGAATTCTACTGTATAAAAGTAAAGGTTCCCCTTGCATATATGTGCTAGTCGTTCCCGACTCTAGGAGGCGGTGCTCATCTCCATTTCAAAGCCGAAGAGCCTGTGCTGTCCGAAGATGTCTCTGTGGTCATGTGGCTGACATGACTAAACACCGAAGGTGCATGGAACTCTGTTACCTTCCCACCAAAGGTGGTTCCTATTTTTCTACTTGCATTTTTACATGCTTTTGAACTGCTAGGTTGGCAGAAGTTGGAACCAGTAACGGGAGCTCACTCCGTTACCCGGCGCTAGGGATTCAAACTGCTGACCTTTCTGATTGACAAACTGAGTGTTAGAGCCACTGAGCCACCGCGTCCCTTCGTAGAATCAAAGAATCTCATAAAATCACACAATCTCACAGAACCAAAGTACAGAAAGGGACTTTAGATGTCTTCTGGACCAACCCATTGTTTCAGTTTCAGTTCAGTTTCAGTTTATTGTATTTATATGCTGCCCTTTCCCCCCGAAGGGGACTCAGGGCAGCTCACAACTCAAACCAGGGAAGGGGGTACAGACAAAAAGTTTAAAAAACAAAGCATAACAATGCATAATTTAAAACACAACAGTCATACCATTCGAGACGGGGGCAACAGCTCTTTAGCCCCAGGCCTGTTGGAACAGCCAGGTTTTAAGGGCTGTGCGGAAGGCCTGGAGGGTGGTGAGGGTTCGAATCTCCATGGGGAGCTCGTTCCAGAGGGTCGGAGCAGCCACAGAGAAGGCTCTCCTCCGCGTAGTCACCAGTCGACACTGGCGGGCGGAATGGAACTCGGAGGAGGCCTAATCTGTGGGATCTGATCGGTCTAGTGGAGGTGATTGGCAGCAGGCGGTCTCTCAAGTACCCAGGTCCAACACCATGAAGGGCTTTATAAGTGACGACTAGCGCCTTGAAGCGTATCCGGAGACCAATAGGCAGCCAGTGCAGCTCGCGGAGGATAGGTGTTACGTGGGTGAACCGAGGTGCACCCACGATCGCTCGCGCGGCTGGATTCTGGACAAGCTGAAGTCTCCGAATGCTCTTCAAGGGCTGCCCCATGTAGAGCACATTGTCCAAGGCAGGAGTCCTTATAACCTCCCAATCAAATGGCTGTCCAATCTTTTCTTGAACACCTGCAGTGATGGAGCAACCAAAGTTCTGGGAGGCAAACGATTCCATTGATGGGTGAATATTAAAGAAAAAATAGCAAAAACAAAACCATCCATTTTAGGTTGGGGGGGTTGGAAGGGAAGGAATATTCAATGAGCAAAAGCAGATGTTGGCATAGCATTAATCCACAACCAGCACCCACAGCAATTTTGGCGCATTAACAAATATCTCTCCTTTTCCCCAAAATAAAGAAGGAAAAGAAATAATAAGGTTCTAGCAATTATGAGAGATCCATCAGAGGAGAAACATTAACACCTGCAAAATATTACATAATTAACCCAAATGCATAGAGTGGAATGTGCAATTTTTCACAACTGTAGTTCTTTGCATCTTCATTAAAAACCAGAGTGGAAAAGTTGTGCCGTGCATTTTAATCTGCTGGGAGATTATTATTATTATTATTTTTGCTGCAATCCACAAAATGATTTTTTCCCCCCCTCACTTTTCTAAATGCCGTGATGCAGTATCTAATCAATGGCAAAGATCCCTCCCGATATGCATATTGATGAACAAGTCATACCCTAATATATTATACCAGGGGAATTTGCTAGCCAAATGTGAAAAAAACTCACGTAAAATATGTACGCAGGAAAGGAAATTACATTCACGGGGTCTTTAAAAATGATAGATCTCTCTGTCTTGGTTTTCGATGCAAGAACATAATTAGAACTCATTGGGGCCCGAGGCTGATATCTTTCAGGATGTTCACAATTGAAGAGGAGCTGAAGAAGTCGAGAAGAAAGATCATATTCCTAAAAGTCTGTAGAGTTTCTCAGTCACCCAGGTCATGGTTGTCCCAAAGGTGCTTTTTCAGGAGTCAACTGGATTTTCTTGGGGGGGGGGGGGGTTGTTTGTTTGTTTGTTTTGCAGCTGTTTCGCTTCCCATCCAAGAAACTTCTTCAACTCTGACTGGAGGGTGGGGAATGGAAGGATTTATATTCCTTCCAGATAGCTGGTCATTTGCATCCTTTTAGAGGGTTTTCCCAGTTGCAATGTTTGGTTGTGAATGTTGGGCAGTGGTGGGTTTCAAAAATTGTTCGCACCTACTCTGTGGGTGTGGCCTCCTTTGTGGGAGTGGCTTGCCACCCATGTGACCGGATGGGAGTGGCTTGCCGCCCATGTGACCGGATACGAAGATGCCGACGACACTTGTCAGAACCACCTTAAATTACCTCACACACAGCACTGGCATGCATAAGAATAGGATGTAAACTTGTTTTTTAAAAGGCATCTTTGGTTTGCGTTAAAACAACTTCAACACACGCAATGTTCTGATTGCACCACAAACGCAGTCGTCATCCTTACCTTTCACAGAGGCACTGAGTTTTATAAATATAGCAATAGCAGTTAGACTTATATACCGCTTTATAGGGCTTTCAGCCCTCTCTAAGTGGTTTACAGAGTCAGCATATTGCCCCCAACAACAATCCGGGTCCTCATTTTACCCACCTCGGAAGGATGGAAGGCTGAGTCAACCTTGAGCCGGTGAGATTTGAACAGCCGAACTGCAGAACTGCAGTCAGCTGAAGTAGCCTGCAGTGCTGCATTTAACCACTGCGCCACCTCGGCTCTAAATATGAGCATGATAGTGTAGAATAATCATATCCAAGGACCAGCGGTGGGTTTCAAAATTTTTTGGCAGCTCTTCTGTAGGTGTGGCCTGCTTTCCGGGTCCACTGGTGGAACCTCTTCTAACCGGTTCGGTAGATTTGACGAACCAGTTCTACCGAATAGGTGAGAACTGGTAGGAACCCACCTCTGATGTTGGGCCATAACGAAGGCTGAGCACCAAAGATTGGAGGCCCTTGAACTCAGGTGCTGTAAACCAAGATGGTCTATCAAGGTTTTTTTGTTTTTTGTTTTTAATAGCTCTAATAAGCAGAAGTAGCATCCAAGATTATGGATCCAAGATAATTTGCAAAACCTATGTAGATATCCGAAAGTTGGACCATAAGAAAGGCTGAGCGCCAAAGAATTGAGGCCTATGAACTCTGGTGCTGGAGAAGACTCCTGCGAGTCCCATGAGCCAAGGTGGCGCAGTGGTTAAATGCAGCACTGCAGGCTACTGCTAGATCAGCAGTTCAGCGGTTCAAATCTCACCGGCTCAGGGTTGACTCAGCCTTCCATCCTTCCGAGGTGGGTAAAATGAGGACCCAGATTGTTGGGGGCAATATGCTGACTCTCTGTAAACCGCTTAGAGAGGGCTGGAAGCCCTATGAAGCGGTATATAAGTCCACTGCTATTGCTATTGCTATTGGGCTGCAAGGCGATCCAACCGGTCAGTCCTAGAGGAGATCAACCCTGACTGCTCTTTAGAAGGCCAGATCCTGAAGAGGAAACTCAAAGACTTTGGCCACCTAAGGAGAAAGAAGAACTCACTGGAGAAGAGCCTCATGCTGGGAAAGATTGAGGGCAAAAGAAGAAGGGGATGACAGAGAAGGAGGTGGCTGGATGGAGTCACCAAAGCAGTACATGTGGCTAAGACACTGAGCTTGTCGATCAGAAAGGGCGGCAGCTCAGTGGTTCGAATCACTAGTGCCATGTAACGGAGTGAGCTCCCTTTACTTGTCCCAGCTTCTGCCAACCTAGCAGTTCGAAAGCACATAAAAATGCAAGTAGAAAAATAGAGACCATCTTTGGTGGGAAGGTAATGGCGTTCCATGCACCTTTGGGATTTAGTCATGCCGATCACATGACCACAGAGACGTCTTCAGACAGCGCTGGCTCTTCGGCTTTGGAAGGGAGATGAGCACCGCCCCCTTGAGTTGGGAATGACTAGCACATATATGCGAGTGGAACCTTTACCTTCACCTTTAAGGAGAAGAAAGTGAAGAACAAGATGAGAAAAAGGAAAGAGAGTAACTCTGACTAATCTGGAAGATACAATCACTTGCCTTTAGCGAGGAGGCTAATGTATGGATTTTGCAAATTCAATAGATATTCAATCTATAGATTGTGTTCGTGAAATATGTCTGGCTTTCAGGTCTGTAATATTTTTACTGTATTTTTTTTTCTTTATCTTTGACAAACTCTGAAACAGTGCACTGGTGACATTTTTCCCCTTTTTTATTTTCTACTCCCCCTCGCTTAAAAGGGCTCCGGCATCTAAAGACCACTCATCATATTAATCTATCATTGTTGGTGAAATGCCGCATTGATTTTATCCTTTTTGCCATAAATGGTTACATCCCCCCCCCCCCAAAAAAAAGAGAAAGCGAAAAGGGAGGGAACGGAAGGAAAAAAAAAATATGATCTGACACTTCAAAATCTGTTGCTTTCCTCCACTAGAGAAAAATAAATAAAAGGACAATTTTCTTGAAGGACAGGGAGAGAGAAAGAAGGAGGAGGGTGGGGGGAATAAAGAAAGAACCGGTTTGAAAAACAAAGCTTTATCTACTTTTCTGACAACCCTCTGACAACAGTTCAGAGATGTCAAAAATTATAACTTTTTTGTGCATTTTCTTTTCGCCTGGATCAGACGTGGTATGAATTAGAAAGCTGGACAATTCCTTATTTTCTAAGGAAAGAAAATCTGGACACATGTTATCCCCCCCCCCACACACACACACCAGTTGCCCTTCCAGGTTTCCCTTCTGAATTTTATTTCAAAGGAAAAGAATATTTTTGGTGAAATGGTGGGCATGCTGTATTTTATTTTATTTTTTCTCCAGTGTGTTGCATTCACACAGCCTGTTCTTCCTTGGATTGTTGAAACAGAACAATGTTGGCTGAATGTCAGTGATGAAATTCAAAAAATTTCCCTACTGGTTCTATGGGTGTGGCTTGGTGGTCATGTGACTGGATGGGCGTGGTTTGGTGGTGATTGTGACCAGGCAGGCAACAAGGAGGAACCTCACAGAGTCACAGAGAGCTCAAAAACCAAGTAACACACTTAACACAAAAATAACACAGAAGCTACACACCTGACTCACACACATTGGACACTATCTAATTAAATGAAATTCAGTGGTGAAAAGAGTAAGGTTCTACATTTAGTCAAGAAAAACGAAATGCACAGGTACAGTATACATAGTATCTTGCTCAATAGTAGTAACCAGGAGAGGGATCTTGGAGTCCTAGTGGACAACCATTTAAATGGGAGCCAGCCGTGTGCAGCAGCTGCCAAAAAGACCAACACAGTTTTAGGCTGCATAAACAGACGGAGAGAATCAAGATCCCGTGAAGTGTTAATACCACTTTATAATGCCTTGGTAAGGCCACACTTGGAATACTGCATTCAGTTTTGGTGTAGAAAAGATGTGGAGACTCTAGAAAGAGTGCAGAGAAGAGTAACACAGATGATTAGGGGACTGGAGACTAAAACATATGAAGAACGGTTGCAGGAACTGGGTCTGTCTAGTTTAATGAAAAGAAGGATTAGGGGAGACATGATAGCAGTCTTCCAATATCTCAGGAGTTGCCACAAAGAAGAGGGAGTCAAACTATTTTCCAAAGCACCTGAGGGTAGAACAAGAAGCAATGGGTAGAAACTAACCAAGGAGAGAAGCAACTTAGAACTAAGGAGAAATTTCCTGACAGAACAATTAATCAGTAGAACAGCTTGCCTCCAGAATGCCCAACACTGGAAATCTTTAAGAAGATGTTGGATAGCCATTTGTCTGAAACGGTATAGGGTTTCCTTCCTAGGCAGGGGGTTGGACTAGAAGACCTCTAAGGTCCCTTCCAACTCTGCTATTTTATTGTATTGTATTGTACAATGCAAATGCAGCTGGACTTCACACAAAATGGCCCCAGCAACAAGCAGAAACCTCACAGAGTCACAGAGAGCTCAAAATCCAACTAACACACTTAACACAAAAATAACACAGAAGCTGCACAACTGACTCACACGCAATGCAAACACAGCTGAACTTTTACACAAAATGGCCCCGCCAACCAGCAGGAATCTCACAGAGTCACAGAGAGCTCAAAAAACAACTATCACACTTTACACAAAAATAACACAAAAGCTACACAACTGACTCACCCACAATGCGAAAGCAGCTGGACTTCACACACACAAAAGGTTCTCAGGATCGTGTGGCACAGCTGATTGTCACGGCTGATCATCGGAACCTTTTTAAAAACTTTTTTTAGCATTTTGCCCAAACCGGTAGTAAAAAAAAATGCTTTAAAGAAAGTAAAAAAAGTTCTGACAATCAGCTGTGCGACTATCCTTGTGTATCCAATCACACTTGGCCAATAAAGAATTCTATTCTATTCTATTCTATTCTATTCTATTCTATTCTATTCTATTCTATTCTATTCTATTCTATTCTATTAGAAATGTTAACGGAATGTTTTTTAACCTTGATGGCTGAAGATTATATCAAAGCTGCATTTCCTGGGATGATCATTAAGTGGCAGCAAAGAGCTGGTATGCTTTGTATCTCTTTGCTGCCCTCTCATGGTTATTTGAAATTATGTCAACATCAACATGGTAGCCTCAGGAATAAGAGCTCTATCTTATACCCTCTTAATTCTGCTATGCCAGTTTGAAATGCCTTATGAACAGAGTGGGGGGAGAGTATTAGGAGACAAGACACGACTTGATAGTCCTGTTCACTTTTTGTTTAGTGTACTTTTTGGAGTATAAGACACACTTCCCCCCAAAAAAGAGGGTGGAAATGTTGGTGTGTCTTATATACCAAAATACGGACATTTTTGGCCTCTCGAAACCCCACCCCGTGTGTCCCATTTTTGCCAAAAATGGGCCTGTTTTTTGCAAAACGGGCCTGTTTTTTCCCAAAAATGGGCCTGTTTTCCCCCCAAAAATGGGCCTGTTTTTGCAAAAACAGGGTGTGCAGACTCTTTGGGAGGCCTACAGAGTTTTCCTAGAGCTGGGAAGGGCAAAAATAGAATGCACAGAGGGTTTGGGAGGCTTGCAGAGTGCTCCTGGGGGGCTAGGGAGAGCAAAAACTATTTTTTTCTTGTTTTCCTCTTCGAAATCTTGCTGCGTCTTATACTCCAGTGAATCTTATAGTCCAAAAATTACCGTATATTTGTTTGGGGTAAAATGAAAGGGAAAAAAAAGGTGGTTGAATTTGTGAATTTTAGAAAGTATGTTGTTGTCGAGTTTTTTTTTTTCCTAAAGAAGTTGGAGTTTGACCTTATGGATGTGTCCTTTTCATGGGTGGGGAATGGGAATGCAAATTACATTTGCAAGGTGCAAATATCTCCGTAAACGATACATAATTGTCCTGTGATTACACAGTGATTGCTGCACATGGTCAACAAAACAATTATTCCCTGGCCCAATCATGTTGGACTTATAGGTCATGATGATTAGCAAGAGGAAAGCACAGAGCCAAGAGACACCAGGGAAATAATTCAACATATCTAAAGGGCAATTAACTTGAATGAGGGTGACAAAATGAATGAGAAAGGGAACGATTGAGCTGGGCAAGTTACTCAACAATGGAATTTGGTTCAATTACTCTTACTTTTTTTTTCCCTGGGAAATCAGCCCTGTTGGCATTAGAAGGATTTCATCTAAGGAGGTCTTGTCAGGATAGTGTGCCTTCACATTAGTTTCAAATTCTAAGAGTTGTAGTGTCAAGACTTGAAATAACAGAATAACAGAGTCGGAAGGGACCTTGGAGGTCTTCTAGTCCAACCCCCTGCTCAAGCAGGAGACCCTATACCATTTCGAATAAATGGTTCTGCTTCTGACCTGTCCTTGCACTTACAGGGAGGGAGGGAGGGAGGAAAAAAAGAAAGAAAGAAGAGGAAGGAGGAGGAGGAGGAGGAGGAGGAGGAAGAGGAGGAGGAGAAGAAGAAGAAGAAGAAGAAGAAAAATGGAGGGAGGGAGGGAGGGAGGGAAGGAGGGAAGAAAGGAAGGAAAATAAACAAAAGAAAGAAAGAAAGAAAAAGAAAGAAGAGGAGGAAGAGGAAGGAAAGAAGGAAGGAAAGAAGGAAGGACAGCTGGAGAAGAAAGGAAAGAACCCTTGCCATAAACATGAAAGCCAACTGGGTGACCTTGGGCCAATCACCATGAGACTGGAAGTTGTAGTCCCACTTCAGGAATGAAAGCCAGTTGAGTGACTACCTCCCAGCCAAACCACAAGGGCTGCTGTCGTGCGGAAAATAGGATGAGGAAGGTCTGTTGCATATGGTTACCACTTTGAGCTATTTGCGAAAATGATAAAGGTGAGATAAAAATAAAAAGGGAGGATGGGAGGGAGGGAGGGAGGGAGGGATGGAGGGAGGAAGGAAGGAAGGAAGGAAGGAAGGAAGGAAGGAGAAACATGGAAGAATGGGAGAGAAAAATGTGAGTGAATGTGGAAGGAAGGAAGGAAGGAAGGAAGGAAGGAAGGAAGGAAGGAAGGAAGGAAGGAAGGAGAGAGAGAAGGAAGGAAGGAGAAACATGGAAGAATGGGAGAGAAAAATGTGAGTGAATGTGGAAGGAAGGAAGGAAGGAAGGAAGAAGGGAAGGAAGGAAGGAAGGAAGGAGAAACATGGAAGAATGGGAGAGAAAAATGTGAGTGAATGTGGAAGGAAGGAAGGAAGGAAGGAAGGAGAGAGAGAAGGAAGGAAGGAGAAACATGGAAGAATGGGAGAGAAAAATGTGAGTGAATGTGGAAGGAAGGAAGGAAGGAAGGAAGAAGGGAAGGAAGGAAGGAATGAGAAACATGGAAGAATGGGAGAGAAAAATGTGAGTGAATGTGGAAGGAAGGAAGGAAGGAAGGAGAGAGAGAAGGAAGGAGAAACATGGAAGAATGGGAGAGAAAATGTGAGTGAATGTGGAAGGAAGGAAGGAAGGAAGGAAGGAAGAAGGGAAGGAAGGAAGGAAGGAAGGAAGGAGAAACATGGAAGAATGGGAGAGAAAAATGTGAGTGAATGTGGAAGGAAGGAAGGAAGGAAGGAAGAAGGGAAGGAAGGAAGGAAGGAAGGAAGGAGAAACATGGAAGAATGGGAGAGAAAAATGTGAGTGAATGTGGAAGGAAGGAAGGAAGGAAGGAAGGAGAGAGAGAGAGAAGGAAGGAAGGAGAAACATGGAAGAATGGGAGAGAAAAATGTGAGTGAATGTGGAAGGAAGGAAGGAAGGAAGGAAGGAAGGAAGAAGGGAAGGAAGGAAGGAAGGAAGGAAGGAAGGAAGGAAGGAAGGAAGGAAGGAAGGAGAAACATGGAAGAATGGGAGAGAAAAATGTGAGTGAATGTGGAAGGAAGGAAAGAAGCAAGGAAGGAAGGAAGGAGCTTCATGAAGGACATAAGAAAGTAAGTGTCATCTGTGTAGATTGGAATGGAGGGAAGCGATTGTGCAGCGTGCCCCAAAGCCATCTGCATACCTATCAATATGGGTAGAGCTACGTGTGCGTGAATAATTGTATCACAGGATTAGGCATATGCTTCAGATGCAAAAGCCACAAAGTATTAAGAGCAGCAGGGTTGTGCAGATGGCATTAATTGGCAAGTCCTCAAATGGTATGTGACATTTTCCCCCGGGGTTTTGCCGCAGATGTAGAGGGCAGCCTCTGGATCCCAGGAAAAGACTCAGCTGCTTTAAGGAGCAGCGAACAGGGGCCCTTCAAAGGACTTTTCTCCCCTTTGTGCATCAGATCTAGCCCAGATCTCCTCCAGATCGCCTTCATTGATCCAGTAGAAGAGCGGTGTGTCTCGACTCCGCAGGGATCCTGGTGTTTTACCTTCAGTTTTCTCATAAACATCTCTCCCACTGAAAAATTTGAGACTCACCGCTATGCTTCTAAGTCACTTGGGGAATTAAAATTAAGTTAATTAAATTTGTCTGAAATGGGACAGGCATTTCTGCCTGAGCAGGGGGTTGGATTAGAAGACCTCTGAGGTCCCTTCCAACCCTTTCATTCTGTTAAGGATACTGATGTTTCTGATCTACCCACCTGGCTCTTTCTGAATATAGAAAGGCTATCTCTGAAATACGAAGGCTTTTTCCTGAGGCGCTATCCCCCCCCCCCACTTACTACAAAGGATTGCGCGGAGCATGAAATCGTAATCAAAACGATAATTCGCATATCAAAGCTTTGTGAAATATAGACAGTCGGACTCTCATTCTTTGATAGCAAGCAAGCCGCGCGTTAGCAGCTTATCTGCTGGCCATCCACTGAAAAGGGAACTGCAAAGTCTTTTCAAAAGATGACATTTCTAAAATGTCAGAGATTTTTTCCACCGATATGCTAAAAGAATAATGCTAAGCAAAGATTTGGCAATCCAGAGATTTAATCCTCTCCCAAAACTTTCTGTCAATAATACTCTGTAGGTGTGTGTGTGTGTGTGTGTGTGTGTGTGTGTGTGTGCGCGCGCGTGTGTGTAAAACAGTGTTCCTAATGTCCACATTACTGCTTTATTTGTCCAATTTTACTGAATTGTGTTTTAGATTCAGAAGGACTCCTTTCTGGGCACTTGTACAGATTCAGAGCAAATGCTATATACCTAAATGGACTACTGTAATGCGCTCTACATGGGGCAGCCCTTGAAGAGCATTCGGAGACTTCAGCTGGTCCAGAATGCAGCCGCGCGAGCGATTGTGGGTGCACCCCGGTACACCCACGTTACACCTATCCTCCGCAAGCTGCACTGGCTACCAATCGGTCTCCGGATACGCTTCAAAGTGCTAGTCGTAACTTATAAAGCCCTTCATGATATTGGACGTGGGTACTTGAGAGACCGCCTGCTGTCAATTACCTCCCAAAGACCCATCAGATCTCACAGATTGGGCCTCCTCTCAGTTCTGTCCACCAGCCAATGCCATCTGGCTACTACCCGGGGGAGGGCCTTCTCTGTAGCAGCTCCGGCCCTTTGGAATGAACTCCCCACAGGGATCCGGACCCTCACCTCTCTCCAGGCCTTCCGGAAAGCCGTCAAAACCTGGCTGTGCCGGCAGGCCTGGGGTTGATGAGTTCCCCTCCCCTCTCGACTGGTATGGCTGTGTGATTTTCATGTATTTTAATTATGTGTACTTTTGTTTATGTTCCCTTTCCCCTTTGAGTTGTTCGCCGCCCTGAGTCCCTCCTGGAGAAGGGCGGCATAAAAATAAACCAAATACAATACAATACAATAAATAAACAGAACATGGAATAATAGGACTGGAAAGGGACTTTAGAGGTCTTCTAGTCTAACCCCCTGCTCCAAGCAGTAGACCCTATACCCGTGATGGTGAACACAGGTGGCACGCAAGCCGTCGCCCCAGCTCAGCTGCACCGTGCATATGTGTGCGCCTCCAGCTGGCCATATGATTTTCAGGTCTCTGCCGAGCATGCGCGGGGCAGGAGTGCATGTGTGAGATCCATGCCCATAAGTGTGGGGGAGGAGTAGTCACGTGTGCATGTGTGAGTGGAGCATAGGGGAGCATGGGGGGAGTGCAGTGCCCCCCATTCCCCATTTTTGGTCCCAGGAGGCTGTAGGGAGGCCTGCTGGGCCCAAAATAGGGTGGGAGTGGGGGTCGCATGTGCAGGGGGTCAGGGGTGTGTGCATGCATAGATAGAGAGATAGACAGAGGGGAGAGAGAGATGATAGAGATGAGATTAGATAGATAGATAGATAGATAGATAGATAGATAGATAGATAGATAGACAGACAGACAGACAGACAGACAGACAGACAGACATGAGATGGATGGATGGATGGATGGATGGATGGATGGATGGATGGAGAGAGAGAGATAAAGAGATATGAGATGGCATTGATAGATAGATTAATGGATGGATAGATAGATGGAAGGATGGATGGATGGAGAGAGAGAGAGATAAAGAGAGATGATAGAGATGGCATAGATACATAGATAGAGAGAGAGATGGATGGATGGAGAGAGAGAGAGAGATAGATAAAGAGAGATGATAGAGATGGCATAGATGGATGGATGGATGGATGGATGGATAGATGGATACATGGATGGATGGAGAGAGAGATAAAGAGAGATGATAGAGATGGCATAGATACATACATACATACATACATACATACATACATACATACATATATATATATATATATATATATATATAGAGAGAGAGAGAGAGAGAGAGAAGACAGAGAGAGAGAAGACAGAGAGAGAAGACAGAGAGAGAAAGATACAGACAGACAGACAATAGTTAAAATGGTGAATTTGAGCCGGACACTCTTCAACCCCAAGAAGGCCAATTCAGACTACTTTTGAAGATTGGGGCTAAGAAAACTGCAGGAACTGATTCAGGAATGGAATCAACGGACTGGAATAGAAGAGAATGGGATGGGGTAGAGAAATATCCAAAATTCTGTCTTAGAAGAAGCCCTTCTGTACCGCATGTGCCCTCACCTAGAAAGCCAGTCTCCCAGGGCAGAGCAAGAAACTTATTTAGTAAGTTTTAGGTTGGTGCTGAAAACGTCTTGTCTCCATTGAATTCCCGAGTGGCACACTTCTTCTTGATTTTATTTTTTAAAAATGTGAAACTACGAGCCACTTTGAGATCAAATCAGGACACAAGAGTAACTTTGATCATTTAGCACTGTTCATAAAAGAATCCAAGAGGAGGAGGGGAAGGAGTTTGGAGGAGTTAATTTTCCATCACTTTCCTAGCACTTTCGAAACTTTAACGTCCCTTGAGAGAAATTGATTTTTTCCCCAAAAAAGAAAATCCCTCTAGGATCAACATATATAGCATAGCTCCCTGAGGATCTCAGGCTTGACTTTCAAAGAACTTTGCTTTGCAGCTGATTAACTATTTTTTTTGTAATTTAAATACTTTTTTTTAATTAATCAAGTAATGAAAAGTGCCCTTATATGGTGTTCCTTGAAATATTACATACATTTGTAGTGGCCTGCCATCAGCCAGGGGAGCTGGCCTCAGACAGTGAGGAGGTTGGGGAGGAACCTGGGCCAGTCTTGGAGTCTGGGGAAGGCTCTGATGAGGGTTCTGTGTTGGAGGCAGAGACGGGGCCAGGGCCCTCTGACAGTTTACTTTACGATTACTGTAACGCGCTCTGATTACTGTAACGCGCTCTACATGGGGCTGCCCTTGAAGAGTGTTCGAAGACTTCAGTTAGTCCAGAATGCAGCCGCGCGAGCGATTGTGGGTGCGCCCAGGTACACCCACGTCACACCTATCCTCCGCGAGCTGCACTGGCTACCCATTAGTCTCCGGACCCGCTTCAAGGTCCTGGTCGTTACCTATAAAGCTCTACATGGCATCGGACCTGGGTACCTGAGAGACCGCCTCCTGCCGATTATCTCCCAGAGACTGATTAGATCTCACAGGTTAGGTCTCCTCCGGATTCCATCTGCCAGCCAATGCCAGCTGGAGACCCCCCGGGGGAGAGCCTTCTCTGTTGCAGCTCCAGCCCTCTGGAATGACTTCCCCGTGGAGATCCGGACCCTTTCTACCCTCCCCGCCTTCCGCAAAGCCACCACGTCCTGGCTGCTCCAGCAGGCCGGGGGGGGTGGGTGTGTGAAACATCCAGCCCCACGGAAATTGTGAACGTTGCGTCTTTTTTAAAATGTTGTCTTCATCTATTTATCCCCCCTTCCCTTGTCTGTTGTGAGCCGCCCGGAGTCCTTCGGGAGTAGGCGGCATACAAGACAAATAAAATGAAATGAAAATGAAATGAAAGTTATCAGCTGCCTTTGGAGTCAGACATCAGTGGGGCAGAAGAACAGCCGGAGCCTGTTCCCAATGTGTGCATGTGCAGAGCTGCTAGGAGAAAGGAACAGCTAAGGAACAAGGGCTGACTCAGGAGTAAAGCCACAGGTGGAATGTGAATGGCCCCTCCCATAGGGAATAAAGAGGAGCGAAAGGGGAGTGGAGTTTGCAGGTGACAATTAGTTCATTAGTGTGAAGATCTGTTCCTGACTTCTTGCCAAGTAATTGTCTGCTACAGCATGGCGTTTGGAAGATATCAGCCTGGCAGCTCTCCAAGCCTGATCAAGGTCTGTAGTTGTGAAATCTCCGGGACTTTGCTGGAGTGGAATTCCCTTTAATCTAAATAAAAGGGGTTTTATTGGGACGAGGAGTCGGCTTCATGACCTTGGGAAGCCTAGCTCAGAACAATGTTCTTCCTTCTCATTCCTATAAATGATCTTTTGGTGGCATGTGTAACTTTCAAAAAAATAAATATTCCACAGTTTAAAAGTTTGCTGGAGTAGGTAACCGGTGGCTTCTCATGGAGTACCTTTTTGAGTGAAATTCTACTCTGTCAAATGAAATTACGCCTTGACCTCTGACTAGAGTTGGGAGCAGAATTGAATTTGAGCCAAAAGATTGGCTCAAAGTCATCAGACTGGGGACCATGCCTAAAGCAGGACTAGAACTCACAATCTCCTGGTAAATTGACCTAAAGTCACCCAGACGGCTTCCATGCTTAAGGCAGGAGTAGAACTCACCGTCTCCTGGTGATTGGCCCAAAGTCACCAAACTGATTACCATGCCTAAGGCAGGACTAGAACTCACATTCTCCTGGTGATTGACCTAAAATCACCCAACTGGCTTCCATGCCTAAGGCAGGACTAGAACTCACCATCTCCTCGTAAATTGGCCTAAAGTCATCCAGCCGGCTTCTATGCTTAAGGCAGGACTAGAATTCACTGTCTCCTGGTGATTGGCCCAAAGTCACCCAGCCGGCTTCCATGCCTAAGGCAGGACTAGAACTCACCATCTCCTTGTAAATTGGCCTAAAGTCATCCAGCCGGCTTCTATGCTTAAGGCAGGACTAGAACTCACTGTCTCCTGGTGATTGGCCCAAAGTCACCCAGCCGGCCTCCATGCCGAAGGCAGGACTAGAACTCACCATCCCCTTGTAAATTGGCCTAAAATCACCCAGCTGGCTTCCATGCCTAAGGCATGGATTCTGAGCCATCATCTTAACCACTACACCTAACTGGCTCTTTGTTGGGTATAAATAAATAGTGACAGATAGATCTAAAATAAATATGTTATCTGTTTTTGAATAAAGAGAATTCTTCCATCTCTAAAAGATACCTTCTAAACTTTCTACCCCTGTAGAAACATGATCCATTTTACTCCAGTTCCTGGATCTCAGTTGAATAAAAACAAGCAATGGAGAAATAAATTTTCCTGCACCTGAATTGTATTAATTTTGCCTCACGTTTCTGAAAAAAAACACCTTAGAATGTTTAAAAAATAAACAAAACCGAAAAGGGGGCAATTTGCACCTTTTTTTAAAAAAAAAAATCCACATCGTTTCTCGATTCCTCTTCATAATGAGTGAGGCTTCACTCCAGAATGCAATTTGGATGGATGCTGTTGTGTAGGGAGAAAAAAAAATAGAGATGCAATTCCTGAGAAAATCAATCTGTATTATGCCGTAATGCGAATGTTAAATTTAGAAGGAATCGTTTTGGAAAAGGAGTGTGTGTGTGTGAGAGAGAGAGAGAGAGAGAAGGTGTGAGAGAGAATTAGAGAGAGACGGGGGGAGGGAGAGAGGGAGAGGGGGAGATGGAGGCAGGGAGAGAGAGAGAAGGAGAGAGACGGAGAGAGAGAAAAGGACAGAGGGAGAGGGAGGGGAGAGAAAGAAAATGAGAGGGAGAGAGAGAAGGAGAGAGAAAAGGAGAGAGAGGGGGAGAGAGTGACAAAGAGAAAAGGAGAGAGGGAGAAGGAGAAGGAGAGAGAGAAAATGAGAGAGAGAGAGAGGAAGGGAGAGAGAAAATGAGAGATGGAAGAAAGGAAAGAGAGAAAAGAAGAGAGGGAGTGAGAGAAGGAGAGAATGGGGAGGAAGGGAGAAAAGGAGAGCGAGAGAAAAGGAGAGAGGAGGAGAGAGAGGAGAGAGAGAGAAGGAGACAGACCGAGAGAGAGAAAAGGAGAGGGAGGGGAGAGAGAAAAGGAGAGAGAGAAAAGGAGAAAGAGAGGGAGAGAGTGACAAAGAGAAAAGGAGAGAGGGAGAGGGAGAAGGAGCGAGAGAGAAAAGGAAAGAGAGAGAGAGAGGAAGGGAGAGAGAAAATGAAAGAGGGAAGGAAGGAAAGAGAAAAGAAGAGAGGGAGTGAGAGAAGGAGAGAATGGGGAGGAAGGGAGAAAAGGAGAGAGAGAGAAAAGGAGAGAGGAGGAGAGAGAGGAGAGAGAGAGAGAGAGAGAAGGAGACAGACCAAGAGAGAGAAAAGGAAAGAGAGAGAGAGAGGATGGGAGAGAGAAAATGAGAGAGGGAGGGAGGGAAAGAGAGAAAAGGAGAGAGGGAGTGAGAGAAGGAGAGAGTGGGGAGGGAGAGAGAAAAGGAGAGAGAGAGGGAAAAGGAGAGATGGAATATAAACGGTTTCTAGATAGCAGGGTGAAAACAATCACTTGGCTTAACGGCTTGCTGGAATGGATTTTTATTTAAACTTTCTTCTTTCAGGCAGACAATAAGATTGCTCAAAGGGGGAGACCTCTTGCAGCTTTAATTCCCTCTTCCCTCATGTTCGCTCCTGCTGGAGAAGCTTTTGACAACATTCCCTCAAACCTAGCCTTCAAGACTCGCAGTAAAACAGTGCCCAAATTATGCAACGTTTTCTGCCAGAAACCAGAGCAATTTACATATATTTTCCCTCCCGTTCAAAATTGAGTGGACAGCTGGTGTATCCTTGCGCCTATTAATCTTTTAGTGCACAATCATTTTCTAGTACGTAACAACTATTTTTCCAGTCTTTGGGGCATCAAGTGAGATAATGAATAATTCCATTATATTCCGACTGGACAAATGGGTATTGCTGAGTGGCGCGTTGAGTTCGGGGCGAAGAAAAGACGAGGGGAAGGAGAAAGTTTTTATTACCTTTCCATTGTTCAGGAATGGAGAGGAATCTTTGTGGTTTTGCCTTGGGGTGGGGTGGGGAGAAAATGCTCCAAAACTCAAAGCACCGACAGTCAATCCAACTGTTTTTTGAGATATATAACGACAGCTACTGAGGCACCAATTACAGCAGTACGAGAATAAGCATCAACCACCAGAACACAACAGAATAACACAATTTGAAGGACCTTGCAGGTCTTCTAATTCAAACCCCTATAGGAGACCCTATACCAGAGGTAGGTTGGTCCCGGTTCGGCCTGGATCAGGTGAACTGGTAGTGGTGGCAGCGGGAGGCTCCACCCACCCACCCAGACACTTCTGCGCATACGCCAGGGGTGAGTTCCTGCCAGTTCTAACCTCTTCTATAGAAGAGGTTCCACAAATCTCCAGTGCCGTTTAGAACCAGTTCCAGCTCCCTCCCCCCGTCCATCCGCACATCATCAAGATGAAGAGCGAGAGGAGGAATTCTGGGAGTTGAAGTCCACAAGTCTTAAAGCTATTAAGTTTGAACACCTTTTTTTCTAAAGGGTTAGGGGTGCAAGGGTCTTGTAACTTGACAGCATTAAGACTTGCGTGCTTCAAATGCCAGAGTTCCTGAGCCAACATTTTGGTTGCTAAGCAAGAGCGTTGTTAAGTGAGTTTCACCACATTTTACAAGTTGGCCATGCCCACCCAGCCACATGACTGCCAAGCCACTCCCATTCAGTCACATGGCCAGCAAGCCACTCCCACTCAGTCACATGGCTGGCAAGCCACTCCCACCCGGCCACATGGCTGGCAAGCCACTCCCACAAAGCAGACCACACCTACAGAAGAGATTCTAAAAAAAATTGAAACCCACCACTGACATACGCAGACATCTTACACCCACGTGCAAGCATGCACACAAGCATGAGCAAAGTGATAGAGCTAGGATTTGCAATCCACATCTGCTTTATACCCGTGGTGGCAAACTTGTGACACCTGTGCTAGAGGTGACATGCAGAGCCCTCTCTGTGGGCATGCATGTTATTGCCAGTTGGTCTTCGTGGGCTCCAGAGCACCAGAAAAAAGCTTGAAAATGGCCCCCAAAGTGACCAAATTTTGGGGTCGTTTTTGAGCCCAAAAATTGGCCTGAAAACCAGCCTGAAACTTCCCCCCCCAAAAGGCCAAAAATAGGCCAAAAATGGTATGAAAAATGACCTGAAAATGGCCCCAAAACAAGCATGCGCACACCAGCCTGCTGGTCTTTGGGTTTGTGGTGCTCCAGCATGTGCACATGGCTGCACATTTCAACTTGTTGCATTCAACACAAGTGCCACAAAGGTTCACAATCACTGCCCTATACCATTTCAGACAGAGGGTTCCCCAGTCTCTTCTTGAAAGCCTCCAGTGATGGAGAAGCCACAATTTCTGAAGGCAGGCCCTTCCATCGGCTCATTGTTCTCACTGTTGGGAAATTTCTCCTTAGTTCTAGGTTGCGTCTCTCCTTGAGTAGCTTCCACCCATTATGTCTTGTTCTGTCTTCAGGGGCTTTGGAGAATAGGTTGACATCCCCCACCTTCCTTAAACAGAAGAACAGAATTGGAAGGGATCTTGAAGGTCTTCTAGTCCAACCCCCGGCTTAGGAAGGTAATCCCTGCACCACTTCAGACAAATGGTTTCCAACATCTTAAGAACTTCCAGTGTTGGGGCATTCACAACTTCTGGAGGCAACTTCTGTTCCACTGATTAATTGTTCTAACTGTCAGGAAATTTCTCCTCAGTTCTAAGTTGCTTCTCTCCTTGATTAGTTTCCACCCATTGCTTCTTGTTCTACCCTCAGGTGCCTTGGAGAATAGTTTGACTCCCTCTTCTTTGTGGCAACCACTGAGATATTGGAAGACTGCTGTCATGTCTCCCCTAGTCCTTCTTTCACACTATCTCTCTGCCTCTTTCTTTCTTTCTTTCTTTCTTTCTTTCTTTCTTTCTTTCTTTTTTCCTTCCTTCCTTCCTTCCTTCCTTCCTTCCTTCCTTCCTTCCTCTGTCTCTCTGTCTCTGTCTCTCTGTCTCTCTCTATGTCTCTCTCTCTCCTTGAGCCTGCAAATTCTGCTTGCTTTTCATAAATCCTTTATCCTTCCTTTTTATATTACCTCTGTCACTACTATCTGGAGCATAAGATTCATTGATTTCTGAAGTTCTTTCCACGCTTGTGTTATCAGAAGGAGTGAGCATGCTTTATTTGAAAGATTTGTGGTCCTTGTTTCGGTTTGATTTTTAAATCTTTGGGAGTCCTGCGCGTACATCTGGGTACTGAGGGAATGAAAATGGAAATTATTGAGTGACTCAAGATGTCTGTATTTCAATAGAAACTGATTGTACTGTTTGTTCCTTGATTAATATCCGGATCAGAAAGTTATCTATCAGCTTTTGCGCTGTAATTCATATTAAGAGTATTTTTTTTGACAAAATTATTATTTTTATCATCATTTTCAAAGACACGTTATTCAGTTATAGGTACGTAAAGAAAAAGTAACAACAGAGAAACATATAGTAACAAGTACAGGTTGTCCCTGACTTATGACAGTCCATTTAGTGACTGTTCAAAGTTACAATCGCATTGAAAAAAAGGGACTTGTGACTGTTTTCACACTTACAACCATTGAAGCAGCCCCATGATCATGTGATCAAAATTCTGATTTTTAGCAACTGATTCATACTTATGACGGTTGCAGTGTCCCGGGGTCCTGGGGACATCATTTCTGGAACCTTCCGACAAGTGAGCAAAGTCAACAGGGAATCCAGATTCACTTTGTGACCATCTCACTAACTTAATAACTGCAATGATTCACTTAACAACGGTGGCAAGAAAGGTCGTAAAATGGGGAAAAAATCCACGTAACAAATGTCTCGCTTAGCCACAGAAATTTGAGGCTCAATTTTGGTCATAAGTCCAGGGCTCCCTGGGTTTTGCATGCAGCGATTTGCTATTTGAAAATCATTATAACTCTGAAAATTGGAGATAGTTTTTATACCCTGGTTCCCTGAAAATAAGACCTCCCCTGATAATAAGCCCAATCGGGCATTTGATGTGCTAAAATAAGCCCTCCCCCCAAAATAAGCCCTCCCCAAAAATATTACAACGCAGCAGCAGCCATAAGGTGACCATAATCCCCTCTTCCTGCACCTCAAAAATAATAAGACCTCCCCGAAAATAAGGCCAAGAGCCTATTTTGGGGGTCAAAAGAAAATAAGACCCCATCTTATTTTTGGGAAAAAATGGTAGGTGAATGTATGGAAATAGGAAATGACCTGGAAAAGGTTAAGAATCCTCGCCCAAATTGACAAGGCTATATTTATAATGAGTTTGGGAAATCAATTGTAATGGAGAAAACTCCCATGTATTGTTGCTGTCTTAACTTTCCAATAAAGAATAACAGATTTGGAATGGGCCTTAGAGGTCTTCTAGTCCAACCCCTGGCTGAAGCAGGAGACCCTATATCCAGTGGTGGGATTCAAATAATTTAACCACCGGTTCTCTGCCCTAATGATTTCTTCCACCAACCAGTTCACGAAACTGCTCAGAAAGTTAATAACCCGGTTCTCCCAAAGTGGTGTGAACTGGATTAATCGCACCACTGCCTATATCATTCCAGGCAAATGCCTGTCACTTTTCTTCTTAAAAAATCTCCAGTGTTGAAGCACCCACAACTCCTGGAAGCACTGCCTGTCCTTAAATCTACTGTGAGTGAGGGTAATGTTGGCGTGGAGATGATTAATGGACTAAGAAAGAGGATTTCAACTCCGTTCCACTCATGTATTAGTTCTCATTTTTATCAATTCCTGTTTATTTGAATGCTTTTAGCATTTTAATATTCTTGTAGGGTTTTTTCCCCTTATTGTGTTGAAAGTGCCCAGAATCACTTTGCTAGTGAGCAGAGGTGGGTTCCTGCCAGTTCTAACCTCTTCTATAGAAGAGGTTCCACAAATCTACAGTGCCATTTAGAACCGGTTCCAGCTCCCTCCCCCTCCCATCCGAACATCATCAAGATGAAGAGCGCGAGGAGGAATTCTGGGAATTGAAGTCCACAAGTCTTAAAGCTGTCAAGTTTGAACACCCCTGGGTTTTTTTTTCTAAAGGCTTAGGGGTGCGAGGGTCTTGTAATTTGACAGCTTTAAGACTTGCACGCTTCAAATGCTAGAGTTTCTGAGCCAACATTTTGGTCGCTAAGCAAGAGTGTTATTGAGTTTCACCACATTTTACAAGTTGGCCATGCCCACCCAGTCACATGGCTGCCAAGCCACTCCCACCAGGTCACATGGCCCGCAAGCCACTCCCATAAAGTAGGCCACACTTACAGAAGAGGTTCTAAAAAAAATTGAAACCCACCACTACTAGTGAGATAGGCGGCATATACATTTAATAAATAAGTAAAAACCAATTAAACAGGTACAACTAGGGTACAACCAAATTCAACATAATTCCATTTACTTAATAACACGGAAGATATCAACACTCATAAAAGAAATGGTAGAGTTTTGGTCACACCAATGAGGTCATCATAATGATCTTTTGACCCGCAGTCAAAAGACCATCAGCAGTCAAGACCAACTCAAAGGAAGAGGTAGATGGGTAGAGAAATAGGTCATGTAGAGTCAATGGCCGCCATTGACGCTACATGACCTATTTTTCTACCCATCTACCTCTTCCTTTGAGTTGGTCTTGACTGCTGATGTCTACAATGAGAGGTTCCTGTGGTTTTCTAGACAACATTGTTGGAAAAATATTTTCCCTTGCTTTCTTCTTCCTGGGAATTTAAGGGCCACTTTAAAAAGCCTTAATAAGAGCACACTTGGAATACTGCATTGTTCTGGTCACCACAATACAAAGAAGATGTTGAGACATAAGGAAAGTGTGTAGAGAAGAGCAGCAAGGATGATTTGGAGACTGCAGGCTAAAACGTAGGATGAACGGTTGTAGGATTTGATTGTGGCCACTCTAGAGAACAGCTAGTCTAGTATAATGGATGCAGTAGCTCAGTGGCTAAGACGCTGAGCTTGACAATCAGGACGGTCAGCAGTTCAGCAGTTCGAATCCCTAGTGTGCAGTAATGGAGTGAGCTCCCGTGACTTGTCCCAGCTTCTGCCAACCTAGCAGTTCGAAAGCACGTGAAAAATGCAAGTAGAAAAAATAGGGACGACTTTGGTGGGAAGGTAACAGTGTTCCGTGTGCCTTCGGCATTTAGTCATGCTGGCCACATGACCACAGAGACGTCTTCAGACAGCACTGGCTCTTCGGCTTAGAAACACATGTGCATTGCACTATGGGTTTTGGCACGTGATGGCAAAAAGGTTAGTTATCACTGGTATAGGATCTCCTGGTGTGCAGGGGGTTGGAGTAGAAGACCTCCAAAGTCCCTCCCAACTCTACTATTCTGTGAATTAACAGAGAGTGACTGGTCTAAAATTACTATCTGGCTGTATGCCTAAGGAAGAACAAGAGGTAGAGCTTGCTAAATTTTTAGCAGGGCCTTCAACTACCACACTAAGCTGGTTGTTAACAGTTCCCTACCTATGTTACATTAATTCGGTGTGAGGGGAATGCTGAAATTTCAAAGTGTGGATTTGAAGCTCCAAATGAGATGTCTAAGCAGGGTACACAAATGATTCTGGATCCATGTGGATCAATCTAGCTGTTTATGCAGGTGGACATGTGTGAAGAATCCAAACTGATCCAGTCACATCCAATTTAGCTACTCCGACCAAATCAATCTGAACATTGAAACCCAATTGGATTGATTTTCTGAATTGATCCCAAGGTTTGCATTAAAGCAGGCATGATTTGCACACCTCCACCTTCATAGTTCACAAATTATAAAGACCTTTCTTAGAGCAATTCCTCATTCTGATTGATGGATTATGTGCTGGTGTCAGCTTTTAGCAACCACAAAGATAGATTTTCTCCAGGGTAATCTGTCTCCAACCAGGTCCTTCAGATCTTTCAAATGTACTCCTTTCTAGCGTAATTAAGTTCATCCACCTTATCGTTGGTCAACTTTTTCTCTTCCTTTTCCATTTCTCCAAATCTTACAGAAATACAGAATAACAGAACTGGAAGGGACCTTGGAGGTCTTCTAGTCCAACCCCTTGCCTAGCCAGGAAACCCTATACCATTTCAGACAAATGGCTATCCAACATCTTCTTAAGGACTTCCAGTGTTGGGGCTTTCACAACTTCTGGAGGGAAGCTGTTCCACTGATTAATTGTTCTCACTGTCAGGAAATTTCTCCTCCGTTCTAAGTTGCTTCTCTCCTTCATTACTTTCCATCCATTGCTTCTTCCTCTGCCTTCACTCTTCTTTGGGGTAAGCCCTTAGAACTATTATGAACACCTTAGGAGAAAAAAAGCACTGTTTTTGTATTCATGTCCATCCCATTCATTCTTCCCTGTAATCATCCTATTTAAAATTTTAGCAAGCCTATCTGCTATGTTCTTTCCTACTGATAAAAAAATGCTACTTATGATACCACCTCAATCGCTATCTCTACATATCTCTATGTAGTTCTATGTGTATCTCTCTCTCTACTCTCCCTCTCCCACTGTATGTATCCCTCTAACTCTGACTGACTGTCAGTGTCTGTCTGTCTGTCTGTCTTCTATCATTTATCTCTCCCTCCCTCTCCCTCTTTTCTCTCTCCCTGTCTCTCCCTCTCCCTCCTTCCCCCCCACTCTTTCTCTCACTCTCTCTGCCAGCTCTCCCTATCACATCTATCTATCAGTGGTGGGTTGTACCGGATCCTGCCGTTCTGGTAAGGTGCTCCAGAGGGCCTGCCCGCCCGTCCAAGATCTCTACCGATCTTTTAAGTCTTTGTACTTGTTGGAGCGGGATCCGGAACCCACCACTGCTATCTATCTATCTATCTATCTATCTATCTATCTATCTATCTATCTATCTATCTATCTATCTATCTATCATCTATCATTTATCATCTATCTATCTCTTTATTCATATCTCTCTATCTATCATCTATCATTTATCATCTATCTATCTCTTTATTCATATCTATCTATCTATCTATCTATCTATCATCTATCATTTATCATCTATCTATCTATCTCTTTATTCATATCTATCTATCTATCTATCTATCTATCTATCTATCTATCTATCTATCATTTATCATCTATCTATCTATCTCTTTATTCATATCTATCTATCTATCTATCTATCATCTATCTATCATCTATCTATCTATCTATCTATCTATCTATCTATCTATCTATCTATCTATCTATCTATCATCTCTTTATTCATATCTATCTATCTATCTATCTATCTATCTATCTATCTATCTATCAATCATTTATCATCTATCTATCTATCTCTTTATTCATATCTATCTATCTATCTATCATTTATCATCTATCTATCTCTTTATTCATATCTATCTATCTATCTATCTATCTATCTATCTATCTATCTATCTATCTATCATTTATCATCTATCTATCTATCTCTTTATTCATATCTATCTATCTATCTATCTATCTATCTATCTATCTATCTATCTATCTATCTATCATCTATCATCTATCATCTATCTATCATCTATCTATCTATCTATCTATCTATCTATCTATCTATCTATCTATCTATCTATCTATCTATCTATCATCTCTTTATTCATATCTATCTATCTATCTATCTATCTATCTATCTATCTATCTATCTATCTATCTATCTATCTATCTATCTATCATTTATCATCTATCTATCTATCTATCTATCTATCTATCTATCTATCTATCTATCTATCTATCATCTCTTTATTCATATCTATCTATTTATCTATCTATCTATCTATCTATCTATCTATCTATCTATCTATCATCTATCTATCTATCTATCTATCTATCTATCTATCTATCTATCTATCTATCTATCTATCATCTCTTTATTCATATCTATCTATCTATCTATCTATCTATCTATCTATCTATCTATCTATCTATCATTTATCATCTATCTATCTATCTCTTTATTCATATCTATCTATCTATCTATCTATCTATCTATCTATCTATCTATCTATCTATCATCTATCTATCTATCTATCTATCTATCTATCTATCTATCTATCATCTCTTTATTCATATCTATCTATCTATCTATCTATCTATCTATCTATCTATCTATCTATCTATCTATCTATCATCTATCTATCTATCTATCTATCTATCATCTCTTTATTCATATCTATCTATCTATCTATCTATCTATCTATCTATCTATCTATCTATCTATCTATCTACCTACCTACCTACCTACCTACCTACCTACCTACCTACCTACCTACCTACCTATCATCTATCATTTATCATCTATCTATCTATCTTTTTATTCATATCTATCTATCTATCTGTCTATCTGTCTATCTGTCTATCTTTCTATCTGTCTGTCTATCTCTATCCATCCATCCATCCATCCATCCATCCATCCATCCATCCATCCATCCATCCATCCATCCATCTATCTATCTATCTATCTATCTATCTATCTATCTATCTATCTATCTATCTATCTATCATCTATGATCTCTGTCTCCATCATCATCTCTTTCTGTCTCTGTCTCTGTCTCTCTCTGTCTCTCTCTGTCTCATCTCTGTCTCTCTGTCTCTCTGTCTCTCTGTCTCTCTGTCTCTCCGTCTCTCTGTCTGTCTCTCTCTCTCTCTCTCTCCCTCCCTCTCTCTCTGCATGCATGTATACCATTAGTGTCTCTTCCACACAACCTGGGGAAGTGCTGAAAATAGCCCAGGCAATGATTGGCAGTGGTGACGAACCCTGATTTTATTGAGAATTTTTTGGGGGCATGACATTTATTGGTAAACCTCTCCAAAATAATCCCCTTCAAACCTGCCAGATGTGTTTTGAAATGATGTGCTCCTGTCACGCATGGCCAGGAAAATAATGAGTGATGCCTGCTGCCAATCAGAGTGAAGGAAATCCACTCCTTGCTGTCATTTTAAGCTACGGCTGAATGACCACTTTTTAAAAAAACAATCTGTGGGAGGGGCCAGATTGCTTTATGCTTTAATGCATAGAGGCTATCACATGTCATTCAACACAAATATATATATTTTTCCCTGATACTGCTCCAACTAAAGTTCCATCAGTTATAAGAGACCAGGGAAGGGGAACAGACCTCAATTGCGTACTTTTCTTCATACATATTCATGTGAATCCAGGGTGGGATTTACTTACCTCCCCTACAAGTTTGCAAATGTGCTTTTGGCAAAAAAAGGACTTTAATGGGATGCTGTAGAGGTGGGGCAGGTAGCTCTACAGCATCCTGCAGTCCCTTAATTTGGGCTAGATTCAGGACTACTAGATGGAGCTGAGAATTTACTGGCCAGATGCCCTTCCTGACACCTACATGGAGTTCACAGCAGATACGTTCTCTTTGCTTCCTAAGAGAGAGAAACATCTGCCGCTACCTAGGATGGAACTCTTGACCTTTCAAGTGGGAGGCGAGCGTCTTCACCACTAGGCCACAGTCTCAAAACTGAATTGATCACCTTCACGCCCTTACTGCTTAACTTATGGCAAAATTCTAGCTTTTCTGTAGATTATTCTGAGTGCATTCTGCAAGGGCAGAAAATTATCATCGACGTCTGTACTCCATTCCTTGTTTTGTAGCAGAAATAGATTCACAGCCTTTGGGGCTGATTAGTAGCTCAACAGCTCGAGTCCTAACCAAGGACCTAGGAACTGTTAAGGTAACGTCAAAGGATATAAGCTGTTCCAAGTAGGGTGGTTTTTTGTAGAATCAGAATGTTCAAGTCAGGTAAATTTAGAATTTCCAAATAGCGAGGTAGCCCTTTAGGTATTGCTCCAAGGGCTCCAATTACAATAGGGACAACAAACAATTTCTTTTTCCACAGTTGCTCAACTTCAATTTGCAAGTCCTGGTACTTTGTGGTTTTTTGTTGCTGTTTATCTTCAATTCGTGCATCTCCAGGTATTGCAACGTCAATGAACCATATTTTTTTTATTTTCAACTATTGTTATGTCAGGTGTGTTGTGGGCCAAGTGCCTGTGAGTCTGGATTCTGAATTCCCACAAGATCTTGACTTTCTCATTCTCTAAAACCTTCTGAACCTGATGTTCCCAGTGGTTTTTGCTGTACTCAGATTCAAACTTTTGGCACAATTTCCAGTGAATGATCTTAGCAATGCGGTCATGGCGTTGTAGTAGTCAGATTGTGAAATTTTGCTGCACCCACTGATCAAGTGGTCGGCTGTCTCGTCTTTCTCATTACAGAGGCAACATTTGCTGTCTTAGCCACTGAGCCACTGAGCCACCAGTCTGTTAAGATGCAAGTTGCCAATTCAAGTATCTAATAGTTCTGGGGGCCAGGAAAGCTGGAGTCTTTATGGTGTGTGTGTGTGTGTGTGTGTGTGTGTGTGTGTGAGAGAGAGAGAGAGAGAGAGTGAGAGAGAGAGAGGGAGGGAGGGAGGGATGTTGGGAGGGAGGGATGTTGGGAGGGAGGGAGAGAGAGAGAGAGAGAAAGAGAGAGAGAGAGAGAGAGAGAGAGAGAGAGAGAGAGAGAGAGAGATACAACATTGATTTATCATCAAGGAAACAAAAACTGTTGTTCTAACATCTTGTTTTCACTTTGCATGCCTTCCACTGATTCCTTTTCTTAAATAGTTGAGTAGAATCAGAAGGAGTAGACAAGCATTAAATTAAAATTAACCTCTTACTGATTTTCCCAGCGGGCAAAAGGGTTTTTAAAACCAATATTTTAGCAGTAACAGATTTGCATGCATTTCTCTTCCTCCAAATACCCTGTTCCCCTGAAAATAAGACCTCCCTGGAGAATAAGCCCAATTGGGCTTTTGAGTGCATGTGCTAAAATAAGCCCTTCCTGAAAATAAGCCCTCTCTGAAAATATTGCAACACAGCAGCAGCTGTGACCTCCTGCACCTCAAAAATAATAAGACCTCCCCAAAAATAAGGCCAAGCACTTATTTTGAGGGTCAAAAAATAAGACCCTGTCTTAATTTCGGGGAATCATAGTAATTGTCAACCTCTAATCCTATCAGAGTAAGCCCATGTAGTCTTCAACTTACAACAGTTTATTTAGTGATTGTTGAAAGTTACAACGGCACTGAAAAAGTGACTTATGACTCTTTTTTCACACTTATGACAGTCACAGTGTCCCAGGGTCATATGATCCCCTCCTGCGACCTTCTGACAAGCCAAGTCCATGGGGAAGCCCGATTCACTTAATAACTGACTTACTAACAACAACTTCAATGATTCTGTTCACAATGGTGGCAAGAAAGTTTGTAAAATATGGACAAAACTCACTGAACAAATGTCTTGCTTAGCCACAGAATTTCACTCCATTACGTGGCCCTGTCCTCTCCTCTACTATCCCATCATCTTATCCTATCCTATCCTATCCTATCCCATCCCATCCTCTCCTCTCCTCTTATCCATCCCATCTTATCCTACCCTACCCTACCCTATCCTCTTATCCCATATATCCTATAATATACTATACTATCCTCTTATCACATCCCATCCTCTCCTCTCCTCTTATCCTACCCCATCCTATCTTATCCTACCCTTCCCTATCCTACCCTATCCTATCCTCTTATCCCATCTATCCTATAATATACTATCTTATCCGCGTATCCCATCCCATCCTACAATATACTATACTATCCTCTTATCCCATCCCATCCTCTCCTCTCCTCTTATCCTACCCCATCCTATCTTATCCTACCCTATCCTACCCCATCCTATCTTATCCTACCCTACCCTATCCTATCCTACCCTATCCTATCCTCTTATCCCATCTATCCTATAATATACTATCCTATCCGCGTATCCCATCCCATCCTACAATATACTATACTATCCTCTTATCCCATCCCATCCTCTCCTCTCCTCTTATCTCATCCCATCCCATCCTGTCTTATTCTACTCTACCCTACTCTACCCTACCTTATTCTATCCTCTTATCCCATCACATCCTACATTATCCTCCCCTCCCCTACCTTATACTATCCTATCATCTTAGCCCATCCCATCCCAACCTATGTTATCCTACTCTACCCTACCCTACCTTACCCTACCCTACCCTATCCTATCCTCTTAGCCCATCCTATTGTATAATATACTATATTAGCCTTTTATCTCATCCCATCCCATTCTCTCCTCTCCTCTTATCCCATCTACTATCGCAGGCCACTTCAGCTGACTGCTATCTGCAGTTCAGCAGTTCAAATCTCACCGGCTCAAGGTTGACTCAGCCTTCCATCCTTCCGAGGTGGGTGAAATGAGGACCCAGACCGTGGGTGTAAACCGCTTAGAGAGGGCTGAAAGCCCTATGAAGCGGTATATAAGTCTAACTGCTATTGCTATTGCTATCCCATCCTATGTTATCCTACTCTACTCTACCCTACCCTACCTTATCCTATCCTCTTATCCCATTCCATCCCATCTCATCCTATCCTATCCTATCCTCTTATCCCATCCTCTTTTCTCATCACATCACATCCTACACTACCCTATCCAGTTCACAGTCAGCATATCGTGCCAGAAGTGTCAGACTATAACAAGGAAGATATAAATTCAAATTGTATTTTACCCATGGAGGACTTTTTGGTTGGCTTTGGGTCAGTCATTCTTTCTCAACCTAGTCTACCTCAAAGTTTACTTTTATGCAGACAAATTAAAGCAAGATCCCCACAGCAGACAATCTGAGCTCTTGGAGGTTAGGCTGGCTATGAATCTAACTGATAAATGGAATATTCAGCTTTTATTTAGAGAGCTCCTATGATCTCAGATAATTTCTTTATTCATTCCAGGGTAGCTGTTACATACACAGGACTGTCCTATCCATTGGACTGTAATTGATTGGTTGATTTTTTAGGAGTGAATATTATTTATTCATGCATTTATTTTAAAAGCAGAATTTACAACTGTCATAAAGTTTAGAAGTCATCATTTTGTTATTTCCTAACTGGATATATTAAAAGGAAATCATGGCATCATCTTGAGAAATAACTGCAAATCACTACACAACTCTTCAACAGTATTATTTATATTGATGCTCTTGCTATTTATCATGATGTAAAATAGCTGTGAATGACCTTATAAAAAGAAAATAAAGAAATATTTTTTAAATCAGTAAAAACAAGATTAAGTTGTAAATTCTCTTCGATTGTGCCCACCAGGTGATCATATTATTTTTCCCCCTAAATATTAAAATTGCTTCTGGTTATTAGTTTTACTTCACATATTCAACCACTTAAAAACTACGCAGCTGAGTTCACTTAGTTGTGAGACAGAAAATCCATTCTGGCTTAAATTGAATGCATTTTAATTCAAACCCAACTCAGACAATGGAGAACATGCAACAGCATCTCCCTTTCTCTTTTTCTTTCTTTCTTTTTCTCTTTCTCTTCCCCCTTCCCTTTCAAAGTCAGCATCTGTATCTGTGGCAAACTGAGATTTTAAGAGAATAATTAAAACTAACAGAATAAGAGCTGGAAAGGCCTTAGAGTTCTTCTAGTCCAAATCTCAGGGTTCCAGAATAGCATCCAAAAGTAAATCAGAGTCCAAGGCAAAGAATTGCTCAAAGTTCCAATTGATGAAGAGAGCCGTGTTGGCACATCTGGGGAAACCCGAATCAGAAAGCTTTTAGAAAGTTTCTCCTTAACGCTAGGCTGCTTCTCTCCTTGATGTGTGTGTGTCCATTTCTTCTTGTTCTTGTTCTTGTTCTTGTCCTTGTCCTTCTTCTTGTTCTTCTTGTTCTTGTTCTTGTTCTTCTTCTTCTTCTTCTTCTTCTTCTTCTTCTTCTTCTTCTTCTTCTTCTTCTTCTTCTTCTTCTCCTTCTCCTTCTCCTTCTCCTCCTCCTCCTCCTCCTTCTCCTTCTCCTTCTTCTTCCTCCTCCTCTTCCTCCTCCTCCTCCTCCTTTTCCCCACCCAGTTGAAAGTTCATGATCTTTCCCCCACACCCACAAGTCCATCACATGGTCCAATCTTCCACTGCCATGCTGGCACTTCCACCCATCCAGTTCCGGTCAGGTGCAGAGGTGCAGAAACAATGGATGACCTTGGCTTTCTAGAAAGGGATTTTATTTTGGCTACACAGCATCTAACTCCGTACAATCCCCCCTTCCATTTTTCCACAATAAAAGAGGCATAGGACTAAGACAAAGGACGACCTTAGCTTTCTGGAGAGAATTTTGTTATGGCTACATAGCATCTCACTTCTTACTATCCCCCCTCCCATTTTCACACAATAGAAAATACACAGTAGAATAATAGAAAGTGTGGCAGGCCAAAGATCCACAGGACAAGATGGCTGCAGGCCTGACACCAACCTCCTGCTCTAGCAAGAGACCCTATATCATTCCAGGCTCTCCAGTCTCTTCTTATAAACCTCCAACATTGGAGTATCTACAACTTCTGAAGGCAAGCTGCTCCACTGGTGAATTGTTCTCACTTTTAGGAAGTTTCTCCTTAACTCTAGGATGCTTCTCTCCTTGATGAGTGTGCCCATTTCTTCTTCTTCTTCTTCTTCTTCTTCTTCTTCTTCTTCTTCTTCTTCTTCTTCTTCTTCTTCTTCTTCTTCTTCCTTCTTCCTCCTTCTTCCTTCTTCCTTCTTCCTTCTTCCTTCTTCCTCCTCCTCCACTTCCTCCTCCTCTTCCTCCTCCTCCTCTTCTTCATCTCCTCCTCCTCCCATCATTATTGGTCAAACTTTTCTTCTTCTTCTTCTTCTTCTTCTTCTTCTTCTTCTTCTTCTTCTTCTTCTTCTTCTTCTTCTTCTTCCTTCTTCTTCCTCCTCTTCCTCCTTCTCTTCCTCCTCCTCATCTTCTTCTTTTTCCTTCTTCTTCCTCCTCCTCTTCCTCCTCCTCCTCTTCCTCCTCCTCCTCCTCCTCCTCCTTCTTCCTGATTCTTTGGGGAATAGGTCGACCAACTCTCCTGTGTGGCAACCCATCAAATATTGAAAGACTGCTATCCTGTCTCCCCTAGACCTTCTTTTCATCAAACTAGACATCCTCACTTCCAGCAACTGTTCTTCCTATGTTATAGCCTCCAGTCCCCTAATCAGCTTTGTTGCTCTTTTCTGCACGCTTGCCAGGGGCTCCACGTCTTTTAGGGCAACAGCTGGCTGGTAAATGGCTTGCTGACAAATTAATAATAGATAAACCGTTTCCAGAATATTTAGCTTCACTATACATGTTTTCCAAGAGCAGCCTTTCTTTAGAACTACATATATCTTACCCAAGACAGCTACATTATGGAGCCAAAGAAACTGCATCTAAATTCATGAGGTGATAAAATGTAACTAGCTCAAAGCTCGCTCACACACACACACACACACACCCTATCACACCCCCTTGATTTACAAATGTTCCATCGCCTCCCCAATGGCCCCTGAATTACTGGCATTTCTTGAAATTATGACACAATAAAACATACTTTAAAAGACAAACCCATCACTTCCTTCGTCTTGGAAATTTTAAAGGAGGTAATTGATGGAGACTTGAATTCATAGGCCATCAAAGGCCTAAAGTCTTTTAAAAAGTAAGGTTCTACAGTTAGGCAAGAAAAACCAAAAACACAGGTACAGTGTAAGTGGTACCTGGCTCAATAGTGGTGACTGCAAGAGGGATCTTGGAGCCCTAGAGGATAACCATTTAAATAGGAGCCAGCAGTGCAATGCAGCTGCCAAAAAAGCCAGCTGTCAGGGTTCCAAATAGCATCCAAAAGTAAAGCAGAGTCCAAGGCAAAGTATTGCTCAAAGTTCCAATTTATCAAGAGAGCTATGTTGGCACATCTGGGAAAACATGAATCTGAAAACTTCCCAGTTGAAAGTTCAAGATCTTGCCTCCACACCCACAAGTTCATCACATGGTCAAATATTCCACTGCCATGCTGACAGTTTCACCATCCAGTTTCAGTCAGGTGCAGAGGTGCATAGACAAAGGGTGACCTTGGCTTTCTAGAAAGAATGTTGTTATGGCTACACAGCATCTAACCCTGTACAATCCCCCCTCCCATTTTCCCACAGTAGAAAATGCATAGTAGAGTAATAGAAAGTGTGGTTCTTAAAAGAAGGACTAAAGGTGACATCACAGCACTCTTCCAATATCTAAAGGGCTTTCACAAAAAAGAGGCAGTCAAGTTATTCTCCAAAGGACCTGAATGCAGGATAAGAAGCAAAAAAAAAAGGAGAAAACTAATCAAGGAGAGAAGCAACCTAGAAATAAAGAGAAATTTTCTGACAGTGAGAACAATTAATCAGTGGAACAACTTGCCTCCAGAAGTTGTGAATGCTCCAACACTGGAGGTTTTAAAGAAGAGATTGGATAACCATTTGTGGTATAGGTTTTCCTGCCTGAGCTACACTAGAAGACCTCCAAGGTCCCTTCCAACTCTGTTATTCTGAAATGAGAGATATTTTAAGTTGCTAGTAGTAGATTCAGTGTATTATTTTTGTAACACAGCTTCATAATTAATTGGGGCTCTTTTCCAGGAACACAAACTCCAGCTCATGAGAAGTAATTTATTCCTCTCTTCTGTAGCAATAATAGGCCATGCTTGGAATAGTGTGACCAGTTCAAAAAGGACAGTGACAAATTGGAACAACTTCCAAGGAAGTCTACTGAGATGGTGAAAGGTCTAGAAAGCAAACCCTATGAGAAATAGTTAAATAATTTGGATTTCCGAGGTGGCGCAGTGGTTAGGGTGCAGTACTGCAGGCCACTTCAGCTCACTGTTATCTGCAGTTCGGCGGTTCAAATCTCACCGGCTCAAGGTTGACTCAGCCTTCCATCCTTCCGAGGTGGGTAAAATGAGGACCCAGACTGTGGGGGCAATATGCTAACTCTGTAAACCGCTTAGAGAGGGCTGAAAGCCCTATGAAGCGGTGTATAAGTCTAGCTGCTATTGCTATTGCTATAAATGGGTTGTGGGAACATCTTTAGCAACCTGGATGCATGAAGGGGATGTCACATAACCGATGATGAAAGGACAAGGAAGCGAATGAAACTATGGGTGCAATCCTAAAACAACCACTTGAGCATCATTGGCATTGACAAAACCATCATCAGTCAATTGCAAAACGCAGCTTTACTTGGAACATAGCAGCCACTATGACCGCGAGTCTGTGGTCATGTGTTAATATGGCAAGAAAATAGGAAAAGAATCCACTGACCTAGGAGTCATGTGTCGAAAGTGCGTGCACTCATAGTCCAATGTATGTCTGACCCCCCCACACACACACCCTCCGCCCCCTGCGAATGCATGCTCAACCCCCGTATTCCCCCGCACTCTTCCGCGCATGTGCCCATGACCCCCACGCCCCATTTTGGGCCTAGTAGGCCTCCCTGCAGCCTTCTGGGAACAAAAATGGGCCATGGGAAGGGGCACACACACCCCGTGCATGTGTGCACATCTCCTGTATCACCTTTATTTATTCCGGACTCTTTGGACTTATCCAGACCAACAGAAGAGGGGAATGCGAACTACCCCCCCGTATACCTTCTCCGGACTATAACTGGACGCTAATCACAACACCTATTTTAATTACTTCAATTATGGAGAGCCATTTGGCCCTATCTGGACTCGCTTTTTAACAACGTAATAAGTGCGCAATTCTATTTTTTCTTCCTTTTTCTATCTCTTTTTCTTACTGTGTTTGGGATATGTTAGGAGTATGTATGAGATTGAATGAATGATCCCACTTTTTATCATTATTATTGTTGTATTTCTGTGTTTTAATCACCATGTGGGGACTGTTTGAGTGAGTGAATGAGTATGTATGATTCGGAGGACCTGGTGGGATTTGCGGGGGCCACCGGGGTGGTTGGGGGAACTACATCCACGGGAGAGGGTCGGAGCATTGCGGTCATAACAGGGAGAGGCAGATACGGCGGGGACTTTAGGGCTGGCCATTACCGGGGAAGGAGGGCTCGCTATATCACAGAGATCCCTCCTTCCGGCCCTATGAGTCCCACTCCAAGGTCAGATGGCGCGAGTAGTCAGGACCCTGGTCTCAGGCTGCTGTCGCTAAACGCCAGGTCTGTAGTTCACAAAGCTCCCCTCGTCTGGGACTTAATTTTAGACGAGGGGGCAGACCTGGCGTGTATTACTGAAACCTGGCTGGGCCCGGAGGGAGGAGTCCCCCTCGTAGAGATGTGCCCAGAAGGATTTCAGGTGCTTCATCAGCCGAGAGCTCAGGGAAGGGGTGGGGGTGTGGCTATTGTTATTCGGGAGTCTTTAGTTCCTCGTAGGATCCCTGCTCCGGAGCTTGTCGGGTGTGAGTCCCTGCTGGTGACGCTGGACCTCAAGGGTCAAGTGGGTCTGCTGCTTACGTACCTGCCTCCCAACTGCGTTGCAGCAGCCCTCCCCTCGCTCCTCGAGTCAGTAGCCGAGCTGGCAGTTGAGTTCCCTAGGCTTATGGTTCTGGGGGACTTCAATTTGCCTTCGCTCGGTGAACACTCTGATGGAGCGCAGGAGTTCATGGCTTCCATGACAGCCATGGGCTTGACCCAGGTAATTCGAGGCCCAACCCACTCAGTGGGTCACACGCTCGACCTCGTATTCCTCTCGGAGCAGTGGAGTTATGATCTTGGTCTGAGGGGAAATGAGACCATTCCCCTGTCGTGGTCAGATCACTGCCTACTGAGGCTAGACTTCCGGAGGCCAAACCCCCACCGTAGGGAGGAGGAACCGACCAGGTGGTTCCGCCCCAGGCGACTTATGGACCCCTTGAGGTTCCAGACGGAGCTTGGGGTTATTCCAGATGCTCTCGCCCACAGTTCGGCGGAGACTCTTGCTGCGGCCTGGCACTCGGCAGCATCAGAGTCTCTGGACCGGATTGCGCCACTACGGCCCCTCCGGGTCAGCGGCCCACGGAGGCCTCCTTGGTTCACCGAGGAGCTCCGTGAGATAAAGCGCCGGAGGAGACGCCTAGAGCACCTGTGGAGGTCCGATAGGTCCGAGTCGAGCCGGGCACTGTTGACAGCTTGCACCAAGGAGTATATTCGGGCTCTGAGAACAGCCAAAAGATCACACATTGCCTCCTTGGTAGCGTCTGCCGAGTCCCGCCCAGCCGCCCTGTTTAGGATAACCCGCTCCCTCCTAAATAGGAGGGAGACGGAGAACCCCTTACAGGGTAAGGCTGAGGAATATGTACAGTTCTTGGCGGACAAAGTTGCTCGGTTTCGATTGGACCTGGACTCCACTCTTGCAGATCCAGCCGAGACACAAGGGAATGATTTGGCAGACCATCTCTGGGTTGAGTTTCAGGATGTTGCCTCCGGGGATGTGGACAAGGCTATGCGAGCTGTGAGCGCCTCCACCTGTATACTGGACCCGTGTCCCTCCTGGCTGGTTGCCAACAGCAGTGAGGTGACATGAGGCTGGATCCAGGCAGTTGTTACCGCCTCTCTTTGGGAGGGGCATCTCCCCACCGCGCTGAAGGCGGCGGTGGTGAGACCCCTCCTGAAGAAACTGTCCTTGGATCCAGCAGTTCTTAATAACTACCGTCCAGTCTCCAACCTCCCCTTTGTGGGGAAGGTTGTTGAGAAGGTGGTGGCCATCCAGCTTCAGCGTACCTTGGAGGAAGCTAACTATCTTGACCCCTTCCAGTCTGGCTTCAGGCCCGGTTACAGCACAGAAACCGCTTTGGTCGCATTGACCGATGATCTCTGGAGAGCCAGAGATGGAGGCCATGCGTCCATCCTGGTTCTCCTTGACCTCTCAGCGGCTTTCGATACCATCGACCATGGTATCCTTCTGCGACGACTGCGGGAGGTGGGGGTGGGCGGCACTGTTTTGCAGTGGTTCTCCTCCTACCTCTCGGACAGGTCGCAGTCGGTGTTGGTGGGGGGGCAGAGATCGTCCCCGAGGCCCCTTACTTATGGGGTGCCGCAGGGCTCGGTCTTATCCCCCCTACTATTTAACATATACATGAAACCGCTGGGCGAGATAATTCGAAGGCACGGGATAAAATACCATCAATATGCGGACGATACACAGTTGTATCTGTCCGCCCCATGCCAACTCAATGAAGCGGTGGAAGTGATGAACCGGGGCCTTGAGGCTGTTAAAGACTGGATGAGAGCTAACAAACTGGTGCTCAACCCGGAAAAGACCGAGTGGCTGTTGTGTTTTCCTCCCAATAATTTGGCTAATGTTCCATCAATCAGGCTGGGGGGACAAAATTTATACCCCTCAGACAGGGTCCGCAACTTGGGAGTCCTCCTGGACCCACAGCTGAGTTTTGACCATCATTTGTCAGCTGTGACCAGGGGGGCATTTGCTCAGGTTCGCCTGATGCGCCAGTTGCGGCCCTACCTGAACCGGGAGGCCCTCACAACAGTCACTCGAGCCCTTGTGATCTCTAGGCTGGAATACTGCAACGTGCTCTACATGGGGCTGCCCTTGAAGAGCATCCGGCGACTTCAGCTAGTCCAGAATGCGGCCGCGCGAGTGATCGTGGGCGCACCACGGTTCGCCCACATAACACCGATCCTCCGTGAGCTGCGCTGGCTACCTGTTGATCTCCGGGTGCACTTCAAGGTCCTACTTACCACTCACAAAGCGCTCCATGGTAGTGGATCTGGCTATTTGAGAGACCGCCTTCTGCCAATTACCTCTCTGCGTCCCATCAGATCGCACAGGGTAGGCCTCCTCCGAATCCCATCCGCCAGTCAGTGCCGACTGGCGACTACGCGGAGGAGAGCCTTCTCAGTCGCAGCTCCGACGCTATGGAACAATCTCCCCGTGGAGATCCGCACCCTCACCACCGCCCAGGCCTTCCGCACGGCCCTTAAGATCTGGCTATCCCGTCAGGCCTGGGGATAAAAATCTTAGTTTGTCCCCTCCCGAATGATGAATGAATGTTGTGCTTTATTTTTAATATTATGTATTGTCTTATGTTTTTTGTCTTTGTACCCCCCTCCCCGTGTTTTGTAAGCCGCCCTGAGTCCCCTCAGGGAAAAGGGCGGCCTATAAATTATAATAAACACTCTAAACACTCTAAACACTCTGCATGCCCCCCCCCACCCCTCATGCATGCACGACAGAGACATGAAAATCAGCTGGCTGGTAGGAAGTGCGTACATGCACTGTGGAGCTATAGCAATAGCAATAGCAGTTAGACTTATATACCGCTTCATAGGGCTCTCAGCCCTCTCTAAGCGGTTTGCAGAGTCAGCATATTGCCCCCAACAATCCGGGTCCTCATTTTACCCACCTCGGAAGGATGGAAGGCTGAGTCAACCTTGAGCCCGTGAGATTAGAACCGCTGAACTGCAGATAACAGTCAGCTGTAGTGGCCTTCAGTACTGCACCCTAACCACTGCGCCACCTCGGCTCTGATCTGCACATGTGCAGTGGAGCTGATCTGAGGCGACGGCTCGCATGCCCGCAGCGAGGGCTACGCATGCCATCTGTGGCACACATGCCATAGGTTTGCCATCACAGTCTTAGGTCAACAAGGATCATTTCAGATGTCAGAGTTCTTGGACATCTGTTGACAAGAGCACAACAGAACTCAGGAATTAACACTGGGTAACCAGATTCTACTCCTTTAGCGTTTAGAACAATAACCACAGACAGGACAAAATTATGCTGTGTTGGGGGGGGGGGGAAATGGCACCATTACGGCCTGCTATTTTAAATTGGAACCAACAAAGCAGGGTGACTTAGCGCAAGTGTTTGAACTGTGGGAAAGGATTCATTCAGGCTCCACTGACTGAAAAAAATGATTAGCACATCAAAGGAGATTCACTACCAGAAATGAAATATTCAGGGACGCAGAACTGGAAGAGATTCAGAAAAAAAAAAAGTGTGAAAATGGAAGAGCCCCAAACAATAGTAGAACAAAAAACTCACCTCGTAATGATTGGAAATATAGAGTGAATCCAGCTGTTCAGGCAGAATAACGTCTTGGTCTTGGTTTTCTAAAAGTTGTAATTTGATCATATTCCTAAATAAGTATCATGGAGTCGTAACGTTATGATGAAATCCAGTCTGGTCGATGGGGTGTGAAAGCTTCAGGATTCAAGGGAACGAACTTTTCTCTGAATTTCCATCCATTAGGGGAGCTTGGAATAAATTTGACATATTTGCTATATGGGCTTAACGCTTTCGAAAAAGGGAAATTAAAATAACTGTAGTTAGATGACATTAAAGGCAGCTATGCCATGCCTACCTAATTGAAGCTTTGAAACATCAAAGAGCAACATCTTCAAATGAAAAGCTACATTTGAAAGATACACACACACACACACACACACACGCAGAGCTTTTTCTGACACACTGGAGATCAATGGATCTCCTGGCA